>NC_135505.1:123968798-124268798 GCF_052857255.1 Amblyomma americanum
TCCGAGGGTGAAATGCACTTTGAAAAACGACGATACGACACCGCGGAAGACATCCGAAGGGAAGAAACAAAGGTGCTCAACAAGATTCCACAAAAGGACCTCCAAGACACTTATACCCCTGTCACATGGACGCTGTAAAGGTACTTTTAACTAATGTTCCATTACACTCCCAAAGGAGCACTACTTCAAGGGAGTTCGTCCGTGCTACACGGTCGCGGAATGAGCTTCGGAAGAAGTGTTCAGCGCCCTCATCGGTGAAAAGCTTTATTAAAATTGCAAACTTCGGTGCACATGAAAATACAACAGTGTCACATTTTTTCTTACTAAACTATTTTTATAACCATATTATGCTGAAGCAACGTAATTTTAACTGTCCGTCACTACTCGCTACAAACAACAAACATGGCCGACATTGCGGCGTAGTTACCGTGGCGCTCGTATATTCGGAACGAGAGCATAGCGTGGTGAGACCGCCGCAAAACAAATGATCTTATATTTTATAACATGACTAATCTTACGAAGTGAATTTATGAACGTTTCTTTTCTCAATTTATTTTTTCTGCTAAATCGCTGGGAGACAGAGTACTCCCTTGAAGCCTCAAAGGACGAACTCGAGCTGCCTTGTTTCGAAGCTCCTTTGAGCTAGGTGCCCTTAGGCGCGTCCGTGTGGCAGCGCGCTTTCGCCCTTGAAGTAATGGAGCATTAGTTCAAAGTACCTTTACAGTGCCCGTGTGACAGGGGTATTAGAAACCTTCAGAAACTTACTGGGCTTGCTGTGTTGGTACAGAAGGTTATTTTGAACAAAAGATTTCATCAAATAAAATGGGACACACCCTGTACATTATAGGTCGCAGCTACGTGGCGTAAGCTGCCGCCAGATTTACCGGTTTCAGTTACATCCATCCATCCATCCAAAATAATTACATTTTAGAATTAAAATAAAATAAAGAACCGTGTCCGCATCTGTAAAGTGATATTCAAAGAGGACCGCAGGCAGCTGAAGGCACTCATTAACGCTATTGCCTCATGCCCTTGAGGCAGAGAGCTAAGTGACCCTAGAAAATTTGACTTCGCTTCGCAAGCATTCCCTCATAACCACCATTGCTTAAAATCGGTAAATGAAAACTTCAAAAAGTATAAAAAATACGCAAAGACTGTTTCCTTTATGGTGCTTTCTTTATCTGCTGACCGCCAGAAACATTGCCCAGGTATATTCATGTAACGCCCACAAGGGAGAATAAAATGGAAGTGCTGTGGTCAGAAGGGTAACGAGAAACACCTTAGTCATCTCCGATTTGCTGATAAAAATAAATGACAGTGAAATAGCTAGGAGAATTATATTTGGCAGGCACTCTTAGGTCATGAATAGCATTTTACCGAAATCCGCAAGAAGAAAGTACATAATGCTGATAGTATCTTGCCAGTATTCATCTTGGAGCCTAACAAAGTGGCTTGAAATTAAATTGTGGGTACTGCACTGGGCTGTGTGGCGCTGTAAGACTAGGAGGCAGGAAAGCTTTGGTTTGATTCATAGAAGTTTACCATCCCAAAGCGACCCAGGCTATAAGGGACGCCATCGTGAAAGGCTCTGGAAATTTCGACTATCTGGAGTTCTTTAATGTTCACTGACATCGCACAATACACGGGCCACTGGAATTCTGCCTCCATCGAAATGCGACCACTGTAGCCGGGATCGAACTAGTCCTTTGGGTAAGGAGCTGAGCGCCATAACCACTGAGGAGACAGGAAAGTAACACTAGGAAACGGGAGAGCACAGTGGGTTAGAGAAGATACTGTAGTCAATAGCTGAAATGCCACAGCCATAACTGAAATCAAGGAGGAAACGGATACAGACACGACATGTAGTGCAGAGAGAAAATAACTGATACTCTTAAGGATATAGGGTTAGGAAGTCTGCAAGTATACTAATTGGAGGTTAATTGGAGGGGCCCTTGTAATGCACAGACACAGTTTGGCTGATGATTATGCCTTTGCATATGTGTGTAAATGCGAAAGTGGTAAACGCCCCAGTAAACAATGCCGACAGCCAAAATCATGAGCATGGCTCTGGCAGCTGGTCCCCAGGGAGTAACCTAGGAGGCAGGTGGGCCACCTAGGTCACACAATCTTGCAGCATCATCAGAAACAGCCCACCGGACATGGATTATATGGGGACTAAAGAAAAGAAAAAAAAAATGTGTATCATCACAACCTTCCCACCGAACAGTGAGCAAACTGCGCACTGTAGCAGGAAGCAGTTAAATGAATGATTGGTCGCTCGGGAAGTGCAACCTGGGCTGCACAAGGCCCGCTGCTGGGAGCACCTACCATGGCAGGGCAGTGGGGCATTACTTAGCCACTGCACCACTGCGTTGGGAGAAATGAGGTTTATGGTTCATGTGGGTCAAATGTCCCAAAGTGACTCGGGCTATGAGGAACGCTACAGTGAAGGAGGGCTTCGGAAATTCAGACCACCTGGGGTCCTTTAACTTGAACTGACATCACACAGTACATGGGCCTCGAGCATTTCATCTCCATTGAAATGAGCCTGCAGCGGCCAGCATCGAACTCGCTCCTTTAAGGTCAGCAACCGACCGTCATAACCATTGAGCAACCGCGGCGGCCACGGAGGGGTATAAGGACTTGCACAGATGTATGAATGTAAAGTAGATAATGACTTTCTGCATATATGGGAATTCACCTATTATGCCTTATCACGTCACACCCTTATGGAGGAAATTAAATGCGCCCTGCAATTTTTTTTGCACATGTGTATTTCTTGCAATTTCTTAGTCTCTCAGCAAGTCTTAACCATCAAAGGGAGCAGAGTTGGCAGCTTGTACTGAAACTTCCATTGGGAACAAGTTGGGTTAGGTCACTTTAGCAACCCTTAACAAGGCATTGCTCAAGTTTCCACCACTTTGAGGTTATAGAGGAAGCTGCCCCCAGGTTCCAAGTACACAATTACCAAATTTGAAATTTGAGTAAATGCAGCTGATAAAGTTCTTGTAATAGCTGGGCTGTTGTACAGCTGATAAAGTTTGCAATTGGCACCAATTAGGAGTGAGTTCCAAGTGCACCCATATGAGAGCAGCTCTAATCAGGCCACATGCAAGTCGATCCAACAGGAGCTGTCAATTGTTTGATGTAGAGCATTAGAGTTTGGAAGAAATGTTGGAACAGAAACTGTTTCCAGATATACCGAAGAAATAATGAAATAGGTCTCTGTCGTGCACTGGACTCCACTTCGTAGATGGGGATAGCATCTCAAGATCGACATTTCAAGTATGCATTGCAAGTCATTGCAATTTGCCATTTCAAAAGTGGTATATTTTTTTCTGTTAGTGTGTAGTTACGTAAATTGTAATGTTTTATGCACACAAATACCATCACACAAATGACAAAAGGCTGTCCTCTGTACATCCCCTTGAGGTTCTGTAGATGTGGACACGACTTCCACCTTTGACTTCCAGGCTCTTACCATTCTGACCCTCCCTGTCAAGCTCGTCAGCTGCCATAAGCTTGCCATCTCCCACTATAAAACTGCTGACCTATTTAACACTCGTTCGTCCCAAACTGGAATAAACATGCACAGTTTGGGACCTTCACCAGTCAAATCTTTCTCTCACCATTGAATCTGTTCAAAATCGTGTGGCAAGATTCATCACTCAGATTATTCTTTTTATTCAAGCATCACCGAACTGAAATCAGAATATAATGTTCAATCCCTTCTTCCACGCTGTGAAATTGCCAGACTGTCTCTCACAAATTTTATCACTTGCCACTTGGAAGTTCAGTTATCAGTCCAGCTCACGGCATTTCTGACCGCATTAATCACGACAAATCCGTTTACCCACCATAAACACATAGTACTGTGCATTTTGAATGTTTCTTTCCTCAGACACTCAAGACCGGACTTGCCTTCCTGCTGATTACTTTACCACACTAATACAGTCAAAATCAAGGCGTTCATTTAAAAAAAAATCAACATGCTGTAACGACCCACCCCTCATGTAATACCCCAAGAGCGGCATTTGAGGTATCAATAAATTAAAAAATAAATGCTCTTGCAGCTACAGTAAAATGTGTTTGAAAAAAATACGAACAGATGGGCATCACGACGTTTTTGGACGGTATGAGTGAAAATATTTTATTTTTTGCATGCTTGCTATCTTTTCAAATGCTCGGGAATGACGCAATTTACCGTTCACAATGTGTCAATAGGTTAATGTAGAAATGGCACACCAATTTCATTGTCATAGATGAAGAAAAGCAGTCTGCTACATACGTCTCCTTCGCTCGTTTATTGGAGACACACTGAGGATACATGGATATGTTTACCGGAGAGGGGACCGTGCTGTCGGCGCATGCGTGGCTGCTCGGACCTCCGGCGGTGGGTCTTGCATTGCCGAAACCGAAACTCGCGCACACCACACATCCCTCCCCACTCAAAGTGAGTTACCACGGATCTTCGTAACGGTCCGGGGGGACGGCGGCATCTCGGCGGCCTCTGTGGTGGCCCTTGTTGTGCATCATCGGATGGGAGTGGCTCGGGTATTCCGCAGCCCGCTGAAGCACTTTTAGTGAGCGCCTCTTGATGATCGCCAGTCTGGCTGTCTGGGAGGAACAGCGGAAGGAGGGACGACTGGAGGCGATTGATTGCTCGGTGACTCTGCTGCGGAGGCGTTGTCGTCAGTTGCTTGCTGCCTTGCTGCTGGTTTTTGTGTCGCCGCACGACGCTTCTGTCCGTGCTGACCAACCAAGACCGGCGACCGACCTGTTTGATGATGCTGCCTTTCATCCACGCTGGGTCGCCTGCGAAGTTCTTTATGTAAACGATCTGGTCTTTACGAATGCGTCGTCCATCATCCTTTTCCTCCTCTGTTAGCTGGGAGTCTGAAGGCTTCAGGTGCGTCAATGCTGTTACAAGTTCGCAACCAAACATCATCATGGCAGGTGTTTTCTTTGTGCTGGTATGCATTGTTGTGTGCTGCTTTAAGAAATCGTGACAGTCTGCAGGCGACAGGGCTGTCTTTCTCTTTTATAAGCGCTTGCTTCAGTTCGAAGACCATACGCTCCACTTGACCGTTCGTGGCAGGATGATACGGAGCGTTCGTGGCATCTTTCACTCCATTTCTTTTAAAGAAGTCTTCTGTTTCCGTTGAGACGAAAGACGGTCCATTGTCGGTTACTATTTTCCTTGGTACGCCAAAGGTTGTAAAAAGGGTTCTGCATTCCCTAATTAGGTGCTTCGACTGTATGCTCGCCATTTGTCGTACTTCAAGCCATTTGCTGAATGAGTCGACGGCAAGCAAGAACATGCAGCCGTCGATGGGACCTGCGAAGTCCATGTGAATTGTCTCCCATGGCTGCGTTGTTCTTGGCCATTCTGGAAGCGGTGCTTTCGCCGGTGCCCTGCGGTTTTCCTGACACGGTCTGCATTCCTGAACGACCTTTTCTATGTCTTTGCTGAGACTAGGCCACCAAAGATAAGCTCTTGCATAGGCCATCATCGCAACGATGCCTCTGTGTCCTGAGTGAATGATCTTTAGAGCCTCGGGGCGTGCTGCGAACGGAATTATCACTCGGGATCCCCTGAGCAAGCACCCTTGGAGCGTTGACAGCTCAGGCACTAGCTTAACATAAGCCCGGAAGTTATCACCTTTCAGTGCTTGCAAATTTCCCTGCTGGGTTGCTAGAAAAAGTGCTGACAGAATATTGTCTTCGCGTGTTAGCTCTGCGATGCGTTGGGACGAGAGTTGGGGATCAATCGCACATTCTAGCATCAGCACGTCGCCAGGAGGGGATGGCTCGTTGTCATCTCCTTGTAGCGGAAGTCTATTTAACGCATCAGCGTTCTTGTTGCGACTGCCTTGTCTGTAAACAAGGTCGTAGTCGTAAGCGGACAGCTTAAGGCACCATCTCGTCATGCGAGGTGATACAGCACATATTACTGCAAGTCCTTCTCGATCCAGTTGTGCATAAATCCGTTCAGCTTTGCCTAGCGTTCGTGACGCAAAGGCAATGGGCGCTTCTCTTCCGTGCTCGTCAATCTGTGACAACACAGCGCCAACGCCATATGGCGAAGCGTCGCATGATAGGAGAAGAGGCTTGCGTTCTACGTAGTGAGCAAGCACTGTGCAGTCTCGAATTAGCTTTATTAGCTCTTCGAATGCCATTTGGTGCTCATTTCTCCATATCCATTGCGTCTCCTTGTGCAAAAGCGTGTACAGTGGTGAGGCCACTGTCGGTCTGTCCTTAAGGAAGCGGTCATAGAATAGAAAGCAAGCAACCTCAGGAATGCTTAGAGCTCCACTTTGGTTTTCGGCACTGGTGCGTCCATGATGGCCTTAACCTTTGCTCCAGTTGTATGCACTCCTTTTTTATCAATCCGGTGTCCTAGGAACTCCACACTGTTGACCCCGAACCGACACTTGTCTTTCTGAAGGCGAAGACCCATATTATTCAATCTTGACAGCACTTGGTACGAAATGAGGTTTATTGCTTGCAGGTGTTGAGAACATTGGACAACAAGCATAAAAATAGTCGATGGAGAAGCATCTCCAAAGAAGTGCGGTTGACCAAGCAATGAGGACTGCAGATGGTCTCAAAGAACCGCCACTACACTGGGCCGCTGCCAATAAACACAGTGCGCTATGATAAGTGCTTAAAGCCACGGGGAGTCTTGGAGGGTCTTGGCCCCCTACCAATATTGAAAAATTCTGAAGCGTCCATGTTAGAATGTAGACTGCATGAATCTGGAGCAAGAAACCATTTTTTATGTTTCTTTTCGGTGCCGGTCTGAACATTTCGTCGCTATCATTTTCAAAATTTCGTTGTCCTTTTTAGAAAGAATTATTAACATTTTTTATAGCACCAGAGACTGCAAACATACAGTGGCAGCACTACACAAGGGGGGAGGAAAAGGAAAACCCTGAACCCTCACGCTACGTGTCAGTCCAGAGTTGGCCGCTCAGCTCCAGGCTACAAAACAACAACCAACTCACTGGCGGAGGATGGGGATTGTTTGTTTAGGCACTATGTTCACATATGTGGATGCGAATAAAATATGCTCAAATCGCAATATTTTTGCATAATTTTTTGCACATAACTTCTGTTTGTTCTAGTGATCGTGATTTATGCACATAAAAGAAAAGATTGTTCCTTCAGCAGATTTAATTGGTACCTGAAGGGGATACTGTATTGCAAATCAAGCTTCAGAATCATCATCATCAACAGCAACATCCTGAATAAGTCCACTACAGGTGAAAGGTCTTTCCAATGTCTCTCCAATTAACCCTGCCCTTTGCCAGCTGCAAACTTCTTAATCTTATCTGCCTACCCAAATTTCTGCCGCCCTCAGCGGTTATCTTGCCTTCGCACTGCATGCCCTGTCCAAGCCCATTTCCTCCTCTCGATTTCGCCGAGGATGTCATTAACCCGCGTTTTTCCCTCGCCCATTCTGACTGCTTCCGGTCTCTTAACGTTACACCTTTCATTTTTCTTGCCATGGTTTGCTGCGTTTTCTGCAATTTAAGCTGAACCCTTTTCGTTGGCCTCCACGTTTCTGCCCCATAGGTGATTGCCAGTAAGATCTACGAATTGAGGGATATTGTTAAATTATAAGCCAGTTTTACATCAATTTTCTTCTTTTCTGCTATGTGGAACTGTGGCATGTGCTGTTAGAAAGCAAAGACTGTATTGAGAAATATAGGTTTATCGCTACATCGAGTGATAGATGTTGTGCATGAGCGATGGTTTTGCCTACAAAGTGTGTCCTTCTGAAGCTAAATGAATCAGTTGGTAGTCAGCACCTGTCTTGTAATTTCTCATCCTCCACGCCATGTTTGTGCCATTTCTAACAGGTCAAGGATAAAGCAGTTTCTTTTTTTTATTACAACAAATTCGCTGCACGACGTATTGCAAGAAGCACCCATAGATGGTGCCAGCTACACCAGGAGCAAATACTGAAAGCACAAAACATCAGGCAGCCATGCGCACCTCGATTGGCGGCCGAACTATTTGATGCAACCACATCGTCACGGATGTTTCACCCCAGTAGCCTTTTTTTGCTAAGTAACTGATTACTACCAGTAATCGATTACACAAGAACAGTTACTGAATTACCCAAAACATTACCGTTTGAAAAATGTATTCAGTTGATTACACAACTGCGCAAAATCTAATTAATTACAAGTAATCAATTACAAACAACTCCGGCCAATTCCACAGCACATAGGAGTTTTCCAGTTTCGCCTCCACTGAAATTGGCCACTGCAGCAGAGATCAAACCCGCAACCTTGCGATCAGCAGCTGAACGCCAAAGCCAGTGTGCCATCACAGCAGACCCAAAGGAACAGCTGTCAACCAAGAATGTACACTGCCCGCAAGTCACAACAATGGCACCAGCCATTGCTGCTGTCGCATTACAAACATGACCATACATTTTTTTTTTTTTTCTGTCGCTTGCATTGCTGTGCCATTGCTGAGGGCTGATTTAAGCGCCCAGCTCAGTTTTCAGTGCAGAAGAAAGCTAGGGAAGGCTTAAATCTGCACAATACACAATGAGTGTATTGGTGCTTTTCATATCTTAGAGCTCCATTTATGTGGATTGGATATTTTTCTCATATTTTATGATTTCCAAATTAACAAAATGGTTCATTATGAAAAATATCCACAATAGCCAACCAGGTATTTCAGTTAGGCCCACCGGCAATTTTAAAAGACAGGCACTATCACGTAAGATACCTTTTGTGGCATAGTAATACCAGTGTTGGCAGAGATCAGAAAACAGGCTAATGAATTCAACTTGTAAGCTGGTTACTTAATTTCTGATAGATAACTTTGTAGCTAGCAATGTTAGGCACATGGTTGTAAGTAAAAATTAGTAGTTGGCTGTTTGAAACAAAAATTTGTAGTTCGCTGTTAGTAATAGCCATCCATTTAGAGGCAAGCACTCCTGCGAAATGCTAGGGGACTTATGCACTGTGCAATGTCAGAGCACGTTTATGAACCCCAGGTGGTTACAATTAACCTGAGCCCTCCACTGTGGCGTCACTGATAGCCTGAGCCGCTTTGGGATGTTACACACCATAAAACCATATGAGTTAGCAGAATATTAAGAGCAATTACTTTTGGCGGCGTGGTGCAAATGTTCTCACCATTTATTTATGTATTTTGGGACCGCAAAAGAAAACCCAGGAAAATGCCGTTAGGGGTGGTTTGTACAGAAATTAAACTTAAACAAAAAAAGACCACATTCTGCACGATGCCAACATCAAGATAATAAATACAAATTGAACATGGGCAAACAGCTTGCAAGATCGAAATGCAAAGCACTCAAATGCTGCCATGGTTAAAAAAGAAAGAATCAACAAAAGGTAAAGGTGCAGATAAGACCTGAATAAAAATTTACTAAATAATAAAAACTCCATACTAAAACAAAGCACAATAGATGAAGGTTGGAGCAGAAACATATACAGAAGCTTAGGTAAGTCGGAAGATTTCAGCGTATCTTTGGACTTAAAAAAATCTACTTTATTTTATTTCTATTACATTAATTAAAGAAATAAATAAAAATCTTCTACGATTACACCTGCACTGGGAAGGCCGTTCCAATCTTTTGCTGTTCACATGAAGGAAAACTGCACAAATGCTTGTTTTTGGGCATTTTTGACTGTTTTTGTGACGAGTTGAAAACTGCGAGTGTTCGGGATGGTGCTCATCACGAAGTGAACAGTAGGATTGATTAAACACAGCTGAAATGGCTAATTTTCACAGTGCTTTAATAAGGGTTAGCTGGATCGGTTCAGTTCGGTTACACGAGTGTAGGATGAACAACTGGAACAGACAAATCTAGTGGCACAATTTTGGATGGTTTCCATACTCTCAAAAAGGTACTCTTGATTTGGGTTTTGTGGCTGCATATTCTAATTTAGAGTGCATTGATGTGGTGTAGGATAGTAATTTTACATGTGCTGGGGCACATTTCATTCACTGAGCATTGAAGGTAGCCCAGGATTGGCTTGATGCTGAAGCGTGGTTAATGTGTGTTGGCCATGTAAGATCGTTAGAAAGGCATAATGCAAGATATTTGTATGTTTCAGTAGCCCGAAAACGTGAGGCATAGAGAAAGTACCTATGTATGCTTCAAATGCATCAGCTTAGACTTATACCCCTGTCACACGGACACTGTAAAGGTACTTTGAACTAATGCTCCATTACTCTAAGGACGAACGCGTGCTGCCACACGGACGCGCCAAAGGACACCTAGCTCAAAGGAGCTTCGAAACAAGGCAGCTCGAGTTCGTCCTTTGAGGCTTCAAGGGAGTACTCTCTCTCCCAGCGAGTTAACAGCATAAATAAATTGAGAAAAGAAACGTTAAATTTTTATTTTATAAATTCACTTCATAAGATTAGTGGTGTTTTAAAATATAAGATCATTTGTTTTGTGGCAGTCTCACCACGCCATACTCTCGTTCCAGATATACGAGCCATTTGGGCTCAGTGTGGCCAGCACTGTGATGTTATGCTCTGTACTTGGAAAATCATGTCATTATTGCAGTTAAAATTGCATTGCTTTAACTAGAGTCACTAAATAAAGACTTAGAGTACCGGCACTCTTTTCTCTTATTGTTCTGTGCCGCCGCCACGATCATTGGTCAGTTTGCATCACGTGATATTTGTTTACACTGCGACGGTTCATGGGGGCTGCCATTTTGTGGCTTATGCGTTTTCAGTCGGGCAACTGTGGTAGTCCTAGTGCTGCGAGTGCTGCCGGTGACCGACTCAGTGACCAGGGATTCCGCGCCTCGCAGCATTTCAGCTGCACAAGAGCATACGAGGATGCCGTTTTGCTGCGTTGTTGGCTGTTTCAACTCGCAGAATGATGGAAAACGCTTCATGCGCTTTCCGCTTTCCATGCCGTACGGCTACGATCCCCGCCGCAGCGCAGGGTGGCTAACAGCGTTGTTTACAAAATGGCCGGGCCAAAGTTAGCGGCGAGGTCGCCGAAGCGGCAATCTGGCAACAATGATAAACAACAAAATGGCCGCCCCTGCTTACCGCCGTGCTGCAGTGACGGTACTCTAAGTCTTTATTTAGTGACTCTAGCTTTAACATAATACGGTTATAAAACTGATTTACTAAAAAAATGTGACATTTATGTATTTATATGTGCAGTGAGGTTTGCAATTTAAATAACGCTTTTCGCCGATGAGGGCGCTAAAAAGTTCTTGCGAAGGTCGTTCCGCGACCGTGTAGCACGGACGAACTCCCTTGAAGTAGTGCTCCTTTGGGAGCGTAAAGGAGCATTAGTTCAAAGTGCCTTTAGAGTGCCCGTGTGACAGGGGTATTAGTGATGTTTAAAGACCATTTTTTCGACCAATTTCCTGCTGCTAATAAATCACATTGTATACTAAGGCTGTCTTCATAATTACTTATTTCAGCATTAACTACGCAGTTTGCTAACAGGCAAATGTTATTGTTTATGCACCGAGGAAGATTGTTACTGAAGATAAGAAAGAAGGGGGGGGGGGGGGGAGGGGGGGGGGAATCAGAAGACATTTAAATACACTGGCGGAACAAAGCAACAAGGCACTGCGGGCTCAGCAGCTATACTAGAAAACGATCGCTAGTCTTCTTAGTAAAACTGATTCACAAATACACACCTGTATGACAAAGGCGAACAGTGTCAAACTGTGTGGCATGGCTGCACAGCTGCCGAGCCCACATGGCGGTGCCCGATGAGAATGGCCTTTTGTACCCAGCAGCAATGCTGATGTCGTTGACCATGGGGCTTGCTTGTTGCTGGTGAATGAGGCAGCAGTGATGCTGTATCCGTTGGCTTTCCTTGAAGACGACGGGCATACACCCAGCTCAAACTAGACAATATGACCACCGCAGGCAATCCCGGCCCTTATGGGGACTGCTCCACCAGGTTGTAGTACAACGGCAACAACGATGACCTGTGCAATAAAGCCGAATGGTGTCAGACTGCGCGGCATGGCTGTACAGCTGTCGAGCACACAGGGCAGTGCCTGATCATCACCGGGCAGTATGCGGTGCATCGTTAAAAAATTGCACGGCTATGGACTGCACACAAAAATACAACAGCAGTAGTGTGAGAACAGTACTTTTTCAAAACTGAATCGAATGCTGCGTCTGTGTTCTTTCTTTCTGTGGTCTCGTGTTCTAGCGCTGTTTCATTCCAGCATCATGAACCAACTTTGCCTCTTTTGCAACAAATTTAAAACTTTGCAGAATTTTGGAAATAATCACACAAGAATAATAGTGTGAAACAGTGATATGCTAGCACCAGCGTTGCAACATGAAACCATACCTAATGTAAGTAATGGCTACAGTGCCAAAAGCCAACATTGGTCTCCACTAGGGGGTATGCAACACGTAATATTAACTGAATGACAACTGTGCTATACTTCTGGAATTATTGTACATTTTGGCACTGGTGACGACACTGAAAAAACTAGTGCCTCAGTATATGAGAAAGGCATGAGCTAAAAACGAGGCACAGCCTCTGGAAGCAGAGTTTCAAAACAAGGTTTGCTAACCTGCCTACACCTTGCCGTATCACCCAATGCTAAATGCAGTGAATGAGCATTATGAATAGTGCCACAGAACTGGACCCCATCTAGGTGCTGAAACGCCAACCTGCACAGAGCACTTGCAGCAGCATGCTGTCTGGTGTTAGGAGTGCACCCCGTCTTTGAAAGAGTCGTTGAAGAAGCCTTGCTCATAATAATTATAGGAAAACTATGCATAATCTTTAGAACATATTCGATTCACTGCTAAAATAATATGTGCATTTGCACCACTCCTGTCTAGAAGCTGATAAAACTATTACCTACAGCCAGCTTCAAAATTTCCAATTTTAACCACGTATCTAAGGTGTAACAGCTGGAAATGAAACTATCAGGAAAGCAGGTTTTATGATGCCAGATGCCAGTGGTTTTAATATGACAAAAATGATGTCCTTCAACCTAAAAAAGCCTGTTCTTGAAAATTACTGCCAGCCTTTAGACTTATTATGCCTTACAATTATAAGCTACTGAGAGTAAAGCAAGAATATTTGTACAAGAATTGACAATGATTGTCTATATAAGCAAAAATCTTTGCTATATCAGTGGCTTTACTATATCAGTTGTTGGAGATGTCCTTGGCTTCAAGACGTTATTTGGTAATTAACTGCCTACTTATTAACCACACTGTATGTTTATAAAATAAGGACTCAGAAATGTCTTCAACGTTACTCTCATCGTCCCTTTATGTCGTAATTATTTTCAGTTTTGCATTTCATGTTGTCAAGTTTTCGATTTCATTTTCGTCTTGTAGAAGTGCAGCATTTGTACAATTGCAACATAGCTACGAATATAACGAAAGTTTGATTCCATTTGAAAAGAAAAGCTTTGCGTGAACACGCGCCCTAAGTGTCATTTAAAGGGGCTCTGAAACATCTTTCGAGGAGAGCTTATCAACTCGCTCAATCACTGCATTGGGTAGTCATGAATACCTAAGCCAGATAATACACTTCTACATGCAGCTGAGAACCCACAATCACACACGGAAGTTGGCGAGCCCTTTCCGGCGATTTTTTCACACTCACACCCTCCTCCTCACATGCACCTGTATATAAATGCTGAGAGATGGCTCTTGATTAGGTTCTTTCAGGTGTCAGGCAGCTACCATGGCCACAGCAAATAAGCCGCATAGCTCTGGCGGGCCAGCAAGCTCTGCCCCAAGCGGTACGGCCAGCGGAGGAACACAGACCTTCCAGCGTGCAAAAAATGACGAGAGGAGAGGGAAAGGAGCAAATACGCTGAAATTCAGATTTCGACTACAGATAATAATGTTTCTACAAAGCGCATTAAAAATATTCTTGCTGGACGATATTCGTGAAGCGGCGTCGTTTAACATCCCAGGCATACCGCAACCTTATTACAGCCCCTTTCAGAGCCCCTTTAAGAGAACAGTTAGGAAGCGTGTGCGACACAGTAAGGCGCAGCAAAACTGTCCGCACAGTGTCGCCGTACCTCTGCTTCTTGGAGCCGCTGTCTCGTGCTTCGCACTGCCCTAGTACCCTTTGCCCTTTTCTTCCCGTCACTAATTCTCACTGCACGCTTATTCTGTTTCCTTCCTGAGCGAGCCGCGACATGTTCTATGTTCATAGTCAGCTTTACTTTTTAGTGTGAAAGCACTACTTTACAAGGTCAAACCCAACCAAGAATCTTGTGGCATCCAACCTTGAGGCCGCAGAAATAAAATAAATATTGCCGAGACTGGGTTTCGAATTTGTGATGGCGTGAACAGATCGCCATTGCCGGCCACTGAACGACAACACTATGCTATTCCCTCAGCTGATCACACCTCGTATTAAACTACAAGACACTGTCGGGCTGTGCAATGCACATCGTTGCCTTCATCAACCTCAATCTGTGGCGCAAACAGATCAGATAACCTCGACCAGAGCTTAACCTGAGTCTAATATCGTCGCCAAACGTACCGACGACCCAGCAAAGCAAAACCATGAACCAATCGGGCTAAATGCATGGTTTTGCACGTCTTCTTGGTTTGACTATGTTGAAAGCCAGAACTTTTTTTGTTTTGCAGTGTGCACCGCACTTCGCCTCGCGATCCCAAGGCCTTGAAAAAGTGGCCTTCTTCTCGTAGCTCTTGAGCTTGGTGGTGAAAGCCATCTGGTTGTTCAGGGTTTGCACATCAGTTGGGCAGAATTTGATACTGCCTGTGTTGTGAAAGGTTCGCCCGACTGTTTCTCTCAGTACCCTTTCCCACTATAGGGTCGTAAGCGATTGTTTTCTACATGGGGACTGCACGAGCCAGATTTTTTTTGGACATATTTGCTATTGGATACACACTTTGCATATTCTAAAGTTTCTTTTAAATTGTTTCTTCTTGTTCAACTGTTACATAATGCCTGGGTTTGGCAGTAGGATCTATTTAAACATTTTAACAAAAGTTCAAAACGTTAAAAAATGAGCAGGCTTCTTTGTAAGTATTGTATGAAATTTTACAACTCTGTTCTTGGACTAAAAAATTTATAGTGAAAACCAAGAAAAACTGGAGCGACGCCTAAGCTTCGTCTTTAAGTGTAGAACGCGAGAGTGTTACAAATGTGCTACGTCAGAGATTCATAGATTGCAGGGAGGCCTCATACCAGTCCTGGTGCAGTCGTGCAGTAGTCAGGCAATGCACCACTGCCCCGGCAGGTGGCAGTATCTGCCAATGGGGCCTGTGCGACCCAGGTTGCTCTGCCTAGCCTGCCGTGAGGCTTCCTTACAGGTCAATTATAAGTGGTGGCAACCTGCCGCGGCCGCCAAATTGCTGTGATAGCACGTGCAGTGACCACTTATTTGCTGCAATGCGCGAACTAGAGAACACAAGATACTGTATGGATATTTATTTAACATTTTTTTTACCGTGGTATAAACGCCCATATTTTAACATGATAGCGTTAAGGGTCCCATGTCGGAAAAAAGCCTGCATTTTCGTTGGCCACGAGCGAAAAATCCGCGAAAAAACCCATGTCAAATAGAGATATGGGAACTGAAATCCTGTGCCCTTGCTATGCACCACACAGGGTAAAGATTGCATCGCAACCTTTACCCTGCCTACCTTGGCAGGTGGCATTGGATTGGAAAACGTTTATTGTCAGCATTCAGCCCTATGTGGGCGCTATACTACATGGCTTCAAGCCCGTGGTTCTCGGCGATCTTGTGAGCCCACTCAGTGGCCCGGACTTGCATCAACGGGTCTGAGCTGGCCAGTATAGCCCCCCACGGCTCCAGAGAAGGGACTGGTAGTAGGTCCGACGGTGACGGCGGCTTTTTGCAGCTCCATAGAATGTGGTCATATCCGGCTATCTCGCCACATTCTTTGCAAGTCGGATTGTAATGCGTTGGATACGTGTGTGCTAGTCTCGCCGGGCTATAGAAGGCTTGCGTCTGGAGCCGACGCCATGTTACGTCCTGGCTTTTGTCGGGCTTTTTGTCTGGTGGCAAATAGATCCTCCTTTCCAGTTTAAACTGATTGGTGCAGTCGTGAAAGGATATGAACGCATCTCTCGTGAAATTTGGGGACTCAGCCCGGCTCGCTGCTCAGCTGACATAACCTCGAGCTATACTGTAAGCCAACTCATTTCCCCTGTTCCCCAAGTGTGTCGGCACCCATATTAGTTCCACCTCTCTATGGTCCCAGTCTTGATGTCTTAGGATTGATTCTGCCTCCTGGGAGATCATACCCAGCACAAAATTGTTTATAGCCACCTTGGGGTCGCTAATTATAGTGACTGCTTTGGTGCTGGCCATTGCCATGACGATAGCCGCCTCCTCCGCTGTCCCCGAGTTCTTTGCTTTGACTGAACCGGCCGTTAATGTTTCACCCCGAGTCATTCACGCCCACGACAACAACGGAGTCTCCTCCTCCATATTCCGTCGCATCTATATAGGCCGTGTATTCAGAGTCTTCTAGCTTGGCTTCAAGAGCCTTTGCTCTTGCTCTCCTCCTGCTTTCGTGAAAAGCAGGGTGCATTTTTTGGAATTGGTTTAATAGTAAGTAATTCTCTCACTTCGGTCGGTAATTTTGCCTGTGCGTTTCTTTCCAGGATTTTATCATGCAGTCCTAGGTTGCTCACGACCTTCCTTCCCAGGGGTACGGTTGCAAGCCTCCTTAATTGCGCAAATATATGTGCCTCACATAGTTCCTTGCTGGTGTTGTAGAACCCTAGTTTAAGAAGTCTTTCCGTAGGGATGCAGTGGGGCAGCCCCAAGGCTGCTTTATATGCCTGCCTTATGATCCCGTCTATTGTGTGCTTTTCGGCCAGCCCTAGCTTGAGGTAGGGGATTGTGTACACTATTCTGCTTATCACAAATGCCTGAACCATTCGGCAGAGATCTTTCTCCGACTCCCAGTCTTTTGTTAGCTATTCGCCTTATGAGCCTGGCTGTCATGTTATTTGTCGACTTAAGACTGTTTATTGTCTCTGTGTTCTTTCTATTGTCCTGTATTATCAGACCTACGACCCTGATTTTGTCAACTGTGGCTACCAGTGTCTCATTTACCTGTACGAGATGTCTTCTGCGTTGGTATCGCGTTTCCTCGCCCCTCGGATCACCAGAAGTTCGGGATTTGCTTGGCGAGCATTTTAACCCTGCCCATTTTACGTATTCCTGGACAATATCAATCCCCTGTTGGAAATTTTGTTCTATTTCCCCATTGTTGCCTGTGTGCGTCTATATTGCTATGTCGTCCGCATATAGCGTATAGTGGCAACTTCTGGTTTTTCGCGGATTTTTGTTTCATGGCCAACAACAATGCAGGCTTTTTTCCGACATGGGACCCTATATGCTATCGTTAAAATAAGGGCATTTCTCCCATGATCGAAAAAGAGTTAAGCACATATCCACACAGTATCCTGTCTTCCGGTTCTTGCATTGCAACAAATAAGTGGACAGTACACACACTATCACAGCAGATGCATTCACCACCTTACTGAAGGCCAACCTCCCCAACTTTACTTTCATTAAATTACTTTCTCTCTCTCTATGCTGTGTTGCGATCCAATCTTTAGCCTGTGTGGTACACAGCAAAGGCACAAGATGATTGGTTGGTTTTTCTGGGAAAGGAAATGGCGCAGTATCTGTCTCATATACCGTTGGACGCCTGAACCTGAATCGCGCGCCGTAAGGGAAGGGATAAAGAAGGGACCGAAAAAAGAAAGGGAGAAAGAGGTGCCGAAGTGGAGGGCTCCAGAATAATTTCGACCACCTGGGGATCTTTAATGTGCACTGACATCACACAGCAGACAGGCGCCTCAGCGTTTTTCCTCCATAAAAATGCAGCCGCCGCGGTCGGGTTCGAACACGGGAACTCCGGATCAGTAGTCGAGCGCCTTAACCACTGAGCCACCGCGGCGGGTGTCAGTCACCAAATTTCTGTCTGACATGGTTTCTTTTCAGTGCAAAAGCACTCAAATGCTCAGAATCTTGTCACGATATGTGCCGTTGCCTGGTAACTTGGGTAAGTTTGGAGGATAATCATGCCAGCTGTGCAAGATGTTCCTCAGGAAGAGCAACATGGGTCGCACAATCCATACCGGTAGCTGTGACAGAAACAGCTACCTGCCAACGCAGTGGCACACAACCGCCATGCCATTGTGATGGTAGTGGTATGAGGACTCACCGCCATCTATGAATGTTAAGTAGAGAAAGAGCAATTCTGCATATATGGGCATTAACCCACTAAAGATATCGCGTCATACGCTTCAAGGCGGAGCTTAAGTGTCCCTTCGAATAGAAGAATGAAGACTTTCTTCCGCACGTCTACTCGGTTTAAGTATGCTGAACCCTACCAATATTTTTTTAGTTGTTCCTGGGATTTCTTAGTCCTGAACAAGTTTTTTCATGACATTGCAATGATCAATTACGCAGCATGAAAGACTGCAATTAAGAAGCAACATAGAAAAGACTGGACAAGCACTATGCATGCTGTTGGATCTTCACTGTCCTTATTTTTTCACTCTGTTCGTGTCAATGATATGTAAACAACTAGCCCAGACTAGCATATTAATGACAGTAATCCCCGGCACATTTTATTGCCCATCTTCATATTCTTCTACCTTTGATGCTAGAAACACTGTTAAAACACTATACCCTTCATCATCCCCACTTCTGCGGGGCGATTTTAATGTTTGCGAACATTACTTGAACAGATAATTTTCTTAGCTCATTATCCTTCACCGCCCTAGTTAAAAATTTCTAGAGACTGGTTCTGTTCATTCTTTAAGACAGTTGCTAACAGATAACAGTAACAATGCACACGCCCTTGATTTCATCACAACAAATGAACCTAAGCTTTATTCAGATATCACTTTTATACCTGGTAAAAGTGATAGCTTGTTAATAAACCTCAACTCAGGGTGCTTTGGCTTAAGCTAATTAAAAAAAAATGAAAACTTCCTTCCGATTTCATTAAAGACAACCTCACAGCCAAGGTTTACAGCCACACTGTCTGGAAAGACTAGGGCGTCTCCCATCTACTCACATTAGCTGACATAAAAACAGGCTTCTGGTGTATACATGAATGGTTTAATACCTACTAAGCGTTACCTCCTCTCCAGAACATTGCAAGCCATGTTAAAAAATCATTGCCGTCATCAGCTTTACTATGCCCACTCCACGACAAAGGCCTCTCCCATACCTGTCCATTTAACCCTGTCGAGTCAGGTGCAGCCACCCAATCTCTGCAAACTTCTTAATGTCATCCATTACTTCCATTAATCTCGTCTAATAATCTCATCCATCATTCATTATTTCATCACGTTCTCCCAAATTTTCCACTGCTCCTCAGGCTGGCATGATAGAATGTGATGTCACTGATCACTTTCCGGTACTGCTTTATGCAATATCATCTAGTTGCACTAACTACAGGTAAACAAAGAAATCAATTTTTGATAGTGAAAAATACATTGAAACCACGTATAACACAGATCTTTCGTACATCTTTGGTCTCTCTAATGCTGTCGAAAGTAATGCTATCAGCAATTAACAAAGGCTCATCGCTTTGATCATACTCAAAAATGCCCCCCCCCCAATCCCCATTCTTAGAAACCACTCCCCATCACACAACGGCTATACTTCAATTCCACTGCCATCTCATCCAAGCCAGAGTTTCATTTTTTTTATTGACTCTTATTTAAAATTGCTCTATCATGTTGCAGAAACTCGCAATAAAATTTTGCATGGATTACTCGCACCAATCAAGGCCTGAAGATAATTCTTCCCTATCCATAAATTATCCCTTTAGTAAGCATTCATCCATAGGCAGTTTAATTATAGCATCTCATCCTCAGGTAACGCTTATCATATTAATCTTTTGCTGTTAATAAAACTCCAAAAGCAATACGGATCATAACCTCTTCTCCTCGAATTACACCCTCCAGCATTTTGTTCATGGATTTAAAGGTTCTGCCCCTCTCCGCCCTTTATTCTTATAATATCTGTATTCTATTTCTAAGATCCTTCGTCAAATGCCGGAGCCTCGGATGCCAACCTAACTTTAGCAGAGCCGATCAAGTCGGAAACGTGCACAATAAAGCACTTTCGCATCACTCACCGCAGTACGCTAGGCATCTTTCCTCCTGACATGATCATAAACAACTGCACAACACAGTTCGCACTGCGTAATAACTGTCTGCTACCTAAGGTCAGAACTAACTACGGGAAACAATACCTTACCCGCCACGGTGGCTCAGTGGTTAAAGTGCTTGGCTACTGATCCGGAGGACCCGGGTTCGAACCTGACCGCGGCGGCCGCGTTTCGATGGAGGCGAAACACAAAGGCGCCCGTGTGCTAAGAGATGTCAAAAGATCCCCAGGTGGTCGAGATTATTCCAGAGTCCTACACTACCGCATCTCCTTCACACCTTATTCTTTAACTCCCTTCTTTATCCCTTCCCTCAGGGTGTCCACCATTTCCATTCCTCAAAAATAAATTTTTGAAATTTTCAATTAACTAGCAGCAAATTTTGAACATTTACAAATAGCAAAAAATGTATGCTTGGCAGTACCAGTGACAACTTTCCATAATTAATAAGGCGAAGACAGAATCTGCATGATGGAGGAGACCTGCACATCCACCCAAAGTGCCGTCCGTGCCCATGCAAATAAGCAAGGTAAGTAAGGAAGATGTGAATTAGAGAAATGCTACAATTCCACCTAGTTTGTACTGACAATTTTGACAACTCCAGTTCTAGAAAGGATAAATAAAGTGTGCAACGATTCCTGTAGCAAACACAAAACCAGGAGCTAATGACACTGAAACCTTGAGGCTGACACAGACATTTAGCACACGCAAATGATGTTTGTGCCAAATAAAAATGTAGTAAGAATTGTATTTAGTGGTTGCACGAAACTGCACTGGAAACCACTCATGGCAGCAGCTGCACTGTTCCTTTACTACCACAGGCTGTTTTGCACAACACGCTGGTGCATATTTATGGTTTATAGGGTTAAACGTCCCAAAGCGACTCGGGCTATGAGGGATGCCATAGTGAAAGGCTGCAAAAATTTAAAACACCTGAGGTTCTTCAACATGCACATCGCACAGTAAAAGGGCCTCTCGAATTTCGCCTCTATCAAAATGCGACCGCCGAAGCAGCAGTATCGAAACCGCGTTTTTTTAGTCAGCAGCCGAGTGCCATAATTTATGAGCCACCACGGCGGCCGCTGGTGCATATCTGTCCTAGTTCTCTGTCTCTGTATCTTCTAGCTACTGTTGGCAGCTGCTTGAAGGCATACGCCATTTCATATACGTGTGCACCAATGGTTTCTCACAATCTTTCCCACTGCTTCATCATATGCAAATGAAGACTGTTAGAGCAGTGCGCCAAGCTATGTTATCTTTAAAAAAAAAGCTAAATCCAGAAATAACATATATTATGCATTCCAAAACACACGCACAAGGAGCTCTACTAATACCATTCAGCTTTAACATGATAAATATTGTCGCAAAAATATATGCTTGCCAGAAAGCTATTGAGATGCGGCGTGCGAAGAGGCGTGAGCAAATAAGCACAAAAAGATGCATGTGCGCTCTGCGCCCACAATTTAGAGCCATTTCATGCTGTACAAGAGCCATGACACACCGAGGTAAGGAATATTTCTTTCACACTGGGCCAACTTCCAATTAAACTGCACCAGTACTGCAGGAAGCCGACCATTTCCTCCACTACAACACTGCAGTGACTGAATTCCTCCAGCTAACGGAGGACACCTAAACCGCACAGTGGACAACGGAATGAAGAGCATAGAAAAAAATCGGCGCAGAAGTGGCGGGCTCCGGATTAATTTCGACCACCTGGGGTTTTTTCACGAGCGCTGAAATCGCTCAGTACTGGGGCGCCTTTCACGTTGCGTCCTAGGCAGGCGGGGGCGAGTGTTGCAATACTATGCAGAATAAAATAAAAAATACCAGATGACCGCAATGGTGAGGCACAATATGCTAAAAAGTCATGATACCAGTCGCAATGCAGTGTTCGTACTGCCACAGAAAGAAAACGCGTATAAATAAAACTCCTGCTGCAGGAGAAAAAAACAATTGGCGAAGAGAGACTTGCCAAATAGTTCCACGAGTGAGCCAACCGGCATTCAAGTAGCGAACAAAATGACAGATTACTTTCAAGCGCAGAAAGATCAAGGTAATCGACGGCTATCGACGGTCTCCCCACGCATGCCGGAACCTCGGATGCCAACCTAACTTTAGCAGAGCCGAATGCTAGTTGATTGGAAAGTCGGAAACGTGCACAATAAAGCATTTTCGCAACACTCACCGCAGTACGGTGGCTACAGGCAAGTCGATTGGAAAGTCGGAAACGTGCACAATAAAGCATTTTCGCAACACTCACCGCAGTACGGAGGCTACAGGCAAAATGGCGCTGGACGACCGGTCGATGTAGTCACTGGAATAGGTTGATGCAAGAGACAAAGCCACTGGGTTTGAGATTTATTTCTTGAAAAAAAAAAAAAACTAACAACCTTTCACGTCATATCCGCCGAGGGAAAAAAAAAACGCCCTCCTTTCCACCTCTGCTCCAGGCGCGCATGCGCAGTTGAGCAGAGTTTGTTCTCCCGAAGTTCAGGTGTTTACTGCGAGGTGTCCGTTTTCCCTCGTTTTATACGCGCGCGAACTTCAGTCGTCCCCGGTGACGATATATCATGACATTGCGAGGAGTACTTGTTGGCGATTGTCAGCTGAAGCGTTTGTGCAGGTCTCGTCTACGGTTGCGCCCGTCGATCGAGACCTGCACATTCAGCTTCAGCGGCTATGACGCCTTGCGCCTTGCAAGCGCTGTGCGGCGCATCAACCTGCTGCGCGCAGACTTCTGTGTATAGTGTACGTGGGAGGCAACGACCTCTCGAGGTCCAACACAAGTCCGCAGGAGATTTGCGACAACATCAAGGTCTGTACATACGTGGTGGTACAACGCGTCGAACTTCTGCCGATTTCAGTAATGAGTTCTGAATTATCATTTCGCATCCTAGGCCCTCATCATTCCTGCATCTGCTACGCGACGGGACCCCTGTGGTTCTCGTGGTGAAGGGGTCGTGCCACGCTCGTTCATCACGGCGGACGCCGAGGCGAGCCGTCGCTGGTTGAACCGCCGTCACCAGTTACTCAAGCGCAAACTGACGACTACGCGGATGCCGTCTGTGTTCATCCTGAACCCGGACGTGAGTACCGACATGCTCGTCTTGTTGTACGCCTTTGGGGTGAACAGACCACAAAAAGGCAAGTAGAAGACCAGATGAACATGGTGCTGGCTTGCAACAACATTTATTTGGCGTACAGGCAATCTCTGTTTGTTCATTGCGAAACAAAAAACAGTCTAGGAAAAGTTGTATAACGCGTGTGGCTGTAACATCCGGCCTCTTCTGGTGAAAGAGAAACTGAGCATATGCATTGACATAGTCTTCACCCCCTGCTGCTGTCATCTCAGCTTCCATATTTTACTCTATCAGTTGCACTTTATATATTTTTTAGAGCAAAACAGTTGCGAATTGAGGCGTTCACCCACAGGTACTACAAAGCAGTCATCCTCCATCATAGCAGTTTCCACCTTGTTGGCGTACTTTCTCAACTACTTGCAAGCATATACTAACTGCTTGCTGCATGAGAAATGATTGCATGCAGTATACCACACTTTGTGTGCTCACTTCACAAAATTTTAGTAACAACTCATGATAACGCATGGTGACACTACTTTCACTATCCAGTGGCGCACATTGCAAAGTCATGAAAAGAACATTGATTATGTATTGTTTACATTTCTCTGAAGAAATCTTGCCCTGACGAAATGGACGAAAGTTTTCAGCAGCTATGTATGCGGGTGACATGCACCAGTTGCCCAACTTGTATATTCTCATTTGCATTGAAGAAAATGTGCTGCAGCCATCACGTTTTGTGAATGCAGGTTGTTCACAGCTTTAAAAATAATGGCAGAGCACACTGTTGCTGTCATTCTGTACTTTCACACTCTGGCGCACAATCTCAAGAAGTTGACCGATGTTAAGATTGGTTTTTCAGCACCTAAAATGCTGGGTAACATACGTAAAATCATGATATCTGTTAACTGAGTGAGTGTTCAGAGGAGTGCAGGGTCTTGTCTCTCACTCACGGCAAGTAGTACATTCGATAGAGTGGCTGGTGTCATAAAACTCTCAGTAGGCCTGCCTGCAAAGTTAAAACTGCAGGGCCATGAAGGATGCATGGCAGCACATTGCAGTACCAGTGGGTGCATATGTCGGTTTGCAGATTCATTCTCAAAAACATGAAGGTAAATAGGAGCAGGAAACTATAGAAATCCAGAAGACTGCTGCAGGAGGTGGTGACTGTATCGGTGCATGCTCGCTATCATGACACAGAGCTCACATAGCTAAGGGGCACATGCAGGTATTAAAATATCTATCCTAGCATGCCTGCTTGGTGACCTGCCATGAATATATATTCAAACATTTTATCTTCACTTTGTTTTCCTCAAAGACCACCTCTGGAGGTATTATTACACGAGGGGTGGCGTTACAGATATTTGAGAAAAAAAAAATACAAGTACAAGCATTGCCTTTGAAAATGCATTTTATCTTCACTTCGTTTTCAGGCCGCCGTGGTGGCTGAGTGGTTATGGCGCTCGGCTGCCGGCCCGAAAGATGCGGGTTCGATCCTGGCCACGGCAGTCGAATTTCGATGGAGGCAAAATTCTAGTGGCCCGTGTGCTGTGCGATGTCAGTGCACGTAAAAGAACCCCAGGTGGTTGAAATTTCCAGAGCCCTTCACTACGGCGTCCCTCATAGCCTGAGCCGCTTTGAGACGTTAAACCCCCATAAACCATAAACCATTCACTTCGTTTTCCTCAAAGACCACCTCTGGAGGTATTATTACAGAGAGGTGGGGTTACACATATTTGAGAAAAAAAATGGAAGTACAAGCATTGCCTTTGAAAATGCATTGTCAAGTCTTCGAGAAATGAAAATGGCCATGTGATGGCGGCGAATTCATGGGGAAGGGCATTGCAGTCCACAATTACTTGGGGGAAAAGAGATCCTGAAAATGTTGTTTTGCGAGCAACAGGGCAAGTTATCTGAAACGGGTGCACAGCGTGGTGAGATACGTGGGTGCGATGCACAATGTAAAAAAAGGCTGGAAATGCGGCGTCAAAGTAAGAGGCTTTCAAGGCTGTCCTCCAGAGATGAAACGCTGATGGTATAAGATTATGCATGATGCACGAAATGGACGGCATGGCTTTGAATTTGTTGAAGGTGTAACTGAAGTAAGTTGGTTCCAGATGGGACTAGCGTACCCAGGTTTTGATCTGATGCGTGTTTTATATGCCAGAAGTTTCATGTGTTCGAAATAATTCTATATAAGCAAGTGCTGTGTTTGTGTGGTCTGCTTTGTTTCTGCCTATTCATGTGTTGTTTACTTTGAAAATGTACCAGAAAGGTTAAATTTTACTGTAGCTCTATACTGTTGTGATGTTTTAAATGTTTCCCCGCACTGGTTGCTCACTGCCTAGGGCGCTCACCGAGCCTGGTGGCAAAATGGCACTGATGTGCTGCCGTGTGATATTATAAATGGTCGAGGTTAATTCGGAACCCTCCACTGTAGCAGCCCTCATAGCTCAAGTCAGTTTGGGACATTAACCCTAGATACCATGCCATGTTTCACATATTGCCACAATTTGCCCTATTTCTGAACAAATTCTATTTTATTTTCAGCATTGCTTCCTGGATGCAGCTAAAGCACCAAAGAAGCACCTTTTTGCTGGTGATGGATACCATCTGTCGGCTGGTGAAGGATTGGAGGAGCTGGCTGAGATCCTCGTCAGGAGCCTGGAAAAGGTGTATGGACCAGGCATCCTTGCTCCTTTCTCAAGGGTGCCAACCAGGCACATCATTTACGCGTGCCATCACTGCGGTACAAAGGGCCATGTGAATAGAGACTGCTACGAGTACTGCAGGCCATAGGACCTGCACTACTACCTGCAGTGCTCATAGCAATGGGTACTGTAGTGACAGTGAGACCTATTTCTGCTATGCTTCTGAGCTAAATCTGCTCCTTGGAATCTGTTGACATCATCTGAGGTTTTCTGACATGCGTTGACACCACAGAGCATGCTGGCATTTTTTCATTTAATCTTCACAGAACTTGCCACCGCTGCGCTTGAAATTAATCTGGAGCTCTCCACTGTTGCGTCGCTTATAGTCCGTATGAAGCTTTGGGACATTCAACCCCGCATGACAAGGATTATTCACATCCACTAACGTTGTGTTGGCTTGCTTGGCAGCCTGCATTGGCAAGCTAGAAATCTTGGATGAGAAAAACAATTGGGAAAGTGTGGAATTCTACTTCCCTGCAACCTATGTCCCTGTGAATGGCAAGCTGTTTTATAAACTTGTGGTGCAGCTACGTCTTCACTGCTTCGGAATAACGGCACCCCACAACCATGTAGTGCTGCACGTTGCCACTAGCCGAATATTTTTCATTAAGCCAAAGCAAGTGCAGAACTTTGCAGTGCCCCTTCACCATTGTCATCACCTGCAGTACCTGGTTCCATATTTGCCATAAATACAAGCGACCATATATCATACAGCTTGCCACTGTTCACAAACTGTCACAAGCAAACTGTTCAGCTCTGAATTGAAGACATTTAATGAATGATGCAGTTTGCTTTGTGGTTCGCATTTCCGACAGTAAAATTCAAGGAGCAGCCAACAACCGGTATCAGACGAGGTAGCAGGCACCTGGCTTGGGACCCATGGAGCTGTGAGATCATGAATGCATTCATCAACGACCAACACAATCATAACACCAGCTTATTACAAGGTACAACCCAATTGTCTGCTGGTCTGCAATCAGGCTTACACCAAGCTACAAATTACTGACAGATGTCCAACACACCTGTTGGACAGTACGAGTATAGCCACACAGTGGTGATCATCAGTCTTCACCTTTCTTGCAGTTTGCACAGACCGTGA
The DNA here is from genome assembly GCF_052857255.1 of Amblyomma americanum. Taxonomy (NCBI): domain Eukaryota; kingdom Metazoa; phylum Arthropoda; class Arachnida; order Ixodida; family Ixodidae; genus Amblyomma; species Amblyomma americanum. The sequence goes on from NC_135505.1 coordinate 123,995,861, forward strand.
CCTGGCTCCACATTAAGTGCAGACTTGTCCAACCCAGGCCTTGTGCTCAAGTGAACCGTTGCAGTCACAGCCATGTGAGTGCCCTTTCCAGCTCCCTTGTTCAGGCTGATCAAGCGTGAAGCTGTTTGTTCGACTGAGCGAAATAGCTGACAAACTGCTGCCTCCGCTGCAGCTATCTAACCCGCCACGTCATCTTTGCAAGTGGGTCTACCTCTTGCTGCAAAATAACCCTGGTACTATGCCCTTTTGCAATGCTGTGGTGCACATGTCTTTTATCCAGGCCTGTCATTGACTGACAATGTTTGAATCAAGTGCCATGGAGAGCATTGCCTAGTATCTAGATGCCTAATGAAAAAGCATCAATGCCTCTGGCAGTCAGGTGCAACAGCACCACTTCCTCTTTGGCTCCCTGCACTGCATAGCAGCCTTTCAGAAGATCTTCAGGGCTTGCAGCTGTGTTGTGCAATTTCCTCTTTCAACGTTTCAAGCTACAGAACACTCAGTACTGGACCTGCCTTCAAGAACATGTCTATTCTTATCTTGGTACCCCAGTTGTCGTGAGATTCATAGGAATCTATGTCTGCAAAACCAGCACCACCTTTCATTTGGCGAGCCCAGCGTACAAGAATTTCTCAAGCTTAAAATGAATCAACTTCACAAGCATTGTTCCGGTGTCCATTCTGCTGTGGTGCCTTGCATGTCACTGCCTGGGTAGAGAAGGAGGCTGGTATTGCACTTCTGTTTTTCAGAAAGAGAAGGTGAAGTCTATTGAGTGAACTTAGTGAATCACTGCACGTTTCCAACTGTTGTGTGTGTATTGCAACTTTAGAAACTGCTTAAATAGTGCAAGTGCAATGGTGCGCAGGTGTTAACTTTTATACAAAAATTTTAGCTCTGCACATTTCTTGACCCAGTTCCTCCCCTCATGTCTTTTTGTGGTGCAGAGGCAGAAGGGTTAAATAGCAGGGTACAAGTAATGCTTATGGAATGTCAATATGGGTAGCGTTGGTTGAATGGTCCTACTTGTTCTGTGTACGTGGCAATGTCTGTTCATCGAAAAATATGACACTAGTGTTTACACGTTGAGTGTGTTCCTGCCACCATAGTTTCTGCGCTTCTCTGCCTTCTTGGAGAGTGGTATCGCAAACTGGTGTGGAGGAAGAATTTTCTCACATTCAACCATACTTTACCTATTGGTCAACCCTGTAAGATTCCCACTGGTTCTTCTCGTGCGTTTTTGAGTGCAATCTGCATTGGAATGTTATGCAGCCATTTGCTGTGCATTAGAGTTTACACTGACCACGTAGCTCAAAGAGGTGTTCCTAAAAGCCTTGCACCCTGTCACACAAAAGTGTGCTTACAGTGTGGAATGGTATGTGCTCTGTATGTATGCAAGCCTATAAAGCAGAGTGAAGGCTTCGAAGGGGAAACTCAAGATGCACTTTATACATGAGTGAACATGCTCGTCGGAGGCTCATTAGGTTTTGTGCGCTTGTCATGTTGCGTCTGTGGAATCGCGCGAATGTAGCGCTAAGGCTTGATAGGTCCCGATCATAGTTTTACAGCATGAAGCATAGCGCGAGTGCCATATATAATTCACTGCGTCCAAGCCATGGCCGAATGAAACAGTTCCTGCAATGAACCACCCCATAGCCGCTTGTTCCAACAGCACACTCATTTTTATTGCGTGCACTTATGTTCCAGTGCTGAGGCGGGCCTTCAAAGTCTGGACACATAATTTCGGTAACATGAAACTTTCTCTCCTGACTCCGCAATTGATTAACTATTCAGCTTATGTGCTGTAGCGCCGAGGGCAACTCCGAAAGGTAGTTTCATCTGTAGTTTCATCTGTGCAAGTTCTGTTTATTTCTTGTGCATTTTGCTGCCCATGTAGGTATCGCGATTCATTTCTTTTACGTACAAAAATGACTTGTCGTGCTTCGAGTTTATTGAATAAACGTTGCCTGAATTCGCAACAATGATTCGAAGCAACTCGTTTGAGGGGCAGATTTTGATGCATCCTTACAAGACCACAAATTAAATTGTGTAGCCATTCTTTTTATCAATGCTCAAAGAACATCGCTGAAATATCTTTTGCTTCGTTTTGATATTTTTATTATCTGCTATAAATGGCCAATAGGAAGAAAGTGATGAAATTTATGGAGCACAGGGACAATGTGAGCTTTTGTGGTGCAAATATGGGGTTATGTCTGTTGGTTGCAAACTTGTAAAGAGGTGAAAAGGGATAAGGCTTTGGCCATGCTCACTAGGTAGCAGCACAGGTTCTAGAAGTGGCTGTGAAATAGCTTTTTACACCACTAAACCTCCTGCAATGGCTGTCTGCTAGCAATTATGTTATCTGTACTGTATTGAACAAACTTTTAATTACCGGATCTCAAGAGGAAGGAGTTCTATTTGGTCAGGTTGGAAGACCTTAATTTGTGAATTGTGCAGAGATATATTTCTGTGTTCTAGGAGGATTAGTATTGACTTTTTTTACAGTTTCTGAGGCAGAATATCACGTTTGGTCTAAGTTGGGAGATGTGCTACTCTGAGGTAATCATTGCCTTTGGAACCTAGTAAAAGGGAGTCTTTTCCAGTTTCTCTGATGCAGATATATTTCTTAAATATAGTTTTATGAATTTCTCAACACATATTTTCACTGCCTGAATGCAAGCCATTCAGACGTGTTGGCATGCGATGTAGACAGCAGTGTAGGCCACTGTGAGTCTTGCTACCTACTAATTCTTTTATCTCTGTTCACTGGCTCTCTTGTTTCTTCTCCTGGACCAGTTTCCTGTCAATCTTTTTTTCTATCTCCTACTCCTTCTCTATCATGGTGGAGAGGACGGGAGAGGAATCCATCATTTGGCACAATGGCAGCACCAGAGCGCCAGCCCTTGTTCTTGGTGCACTACAGATGTATGAGTTTATGAAATTGATTTTGGGACAGAAGCATTCACCTCTGAGTTCTACATTACATTACCTCTGAGTTATACATTAAGATTTTCAAAAATCTTGTGGGTGCATAAAAATATAGCAGGCCAGAAGACTAGGCTCCTAATAGCAATGCAGTATAGAGAAACCAACCAGTTCTAAACGTGGCCCCTTACTGTAAACACATGCTGTGCTAAAAATTGAGGTTCCCCGCAGGGGGTCATCTGCTTCAAGCAGATGTTGGTGAGTTGTGACACCATGGGTTCGTGAGCATCTGCAGGGACATTCCCACAGCAGGATGATGGTGAGCAGTGCATCACCCTAGACCTGAGCACCCGTGCGTGGCTCAGCCGTGTCCGGGGAAAAGAGGATCGTGGTGGCTGAGCTGATGCCGAGCGGTTGGGCCTTTAAGGCCCCTCGGCGGAAGCAACACACCGCTTGGCCCCAGCTCCCTGTAGACTGCGCCTTTGGCTTGACCTTACGAAGGGAAATTGGTAGTTGCTTTTTCCTGTCCTTCCCTCCACCTTTCACTGTCCTGTCTTCTTTCTCACAATTCTCCTGTCTCCTATTCACTTCTTGATTTTTTCTTCTTTCCTGGTGGCAAGGGTTAACATTGTGTGGCCAACCACCCTGCGTTGCACCATATTTCGTTATAGTTGGGGTGTACTACAGCGCGCATGCAGGTTCCTGCCCTGTCCCCTCATTGGGCTCCTTGGCAGATGGCTGGTACTGCAGCCGAATAGTATGCATATCCTATGGCTCCCCCTCTTTCGCCCTCTGAAGAGAGGGCAGACCGATGTAGCCGAACAGTTCATACAGAAAACAAAAGAAGCCTTCCCGAAATATCACGTGGTCCACAGGGACGATCCTGAAAAGCCAGCTAGGAAAATATCCCCATTCATAGTTTCAAAGTGTCTTAAAGTAGCCATGGGTCCTGCTTACAAGGTGACCAAACTAGCTAGTAGAACCTTGGTCCTAGAAATACATGACAAAAGGCAGGTATCTAAACTTTCAAAAAGTCTGGCATTTGGGGACATTCGTGTCTCTGCAACACCCCACAGGTCATTAAATACTTTCTGAGGTGTGATTCCAAAATTGATTTTCTGGACCTGACTGAAGAGGAAATGACGGCCTAGCTGATTCAAATTTCACCCAAGTTCAACGAATCAAAATAAGAAAGGAAAACAAAGAAATTCCAGCAAAGCACATTGTACTTACTTTTACTTCCTGCATACTCCCTGAATCCATTGAAGTGGGGTACACAAAGATTGCTTTGAGACCATACATCCCCAACCCTAGACGTTATTTTAAATGCCAAATATTTGCCCATGGTTCTCAGAGTTGCTGAGGCCACAAAACCTCCGTGAAATGCTCTTCAAAAAAGCACGTCTCTGAAAACTGCAAAGCAGTATTCCGCTGCGCCAACTGTGAAGGCGAGCACCCAGCCTACTCCAGGTTTTGCCCATCATGGAAGACAGAAAAAGAAGTAATTACATTGAAATCAAACGAAAACATTTTATTCAAAGAGGCAAGAATACGTATCCGAATGGCAGGCAATTCCTCTCTTTCTACACACCAACTTCGCCAATGTGGTGTGACGGGGTGATGCATCACACCGGTCTCTGGCACCTGCCCAGATCTCAGGTTGTGAGGTTGCAGCAGGGCCTCGCCTCAGGTAGAAGTAGCTAACATCGACCGCCTCCAAACCAGGTCATGCTGCCTCTCGAGGCAGTGGGCCTCAAGGCCTCTGCCCTTGAGGCGAGTTCTCACAAAAGACCTACGTGCAGTCTGCACGATCGTCCAGCACCTCTGAACAGGTGATGGACACGAGCCAGTGTAGCTCCGTGCCGTCAACATCATAGGTACAGGGGAGCTCCCTGGATCGTCACAAAAGAGATAAGCCCTGAATCACGAGGCCAACCAAAACCTAGTTTCTTGCCCCACGCACATAAAATAAGATGGCATTCATAATATATTGAAATTTCAGGGCACTCCTAAATAATTTCACTGATATGAAGGACATCTTGACCTCTTTTTCTCCTTTTGCTTTATTCCTACAGGAAACTAACCTAGGTCTTCAGCATAAAAATGTACTAAAAAATATAAGATACTCCACCATGACCGAGAGCATGCAACCAGGCTATCGGGAGGGGTAGCCATTATATTCCGAAGTGGTATTGCAGCCCGTGAAGTGAAGCTTGCAACTCGATTAGAGGCAGTAGCAGCCACTGTGCATACATATAAAACTTTTATAGTGTGCTTTGCATACCTCGAGCCACTCCGAAAAGTAACTATGAATTAGAGAACTTTTTAGAGCAACTACCAGAGCCTTGTCTAACAAAGAAAAACAAGCCCCAATGTGAATTATGCGAAGATGAGCTAATCGTAAACAGTGTTTTATTTTCATGCAGAGAACTAAAGAAAAATCATTTTACAGTTTTTTATAATGAGCACATACCATTCCATTCAGCTTTGCTGTTAGCTGAACATGCACTTGTTGACATTCCACAGGTTTGTAGGTTTTTAAAAACAGCAGGTGTTTTAAAAAAATTGCAAATATAGTAAAATATGGTGAGTTTATTGGAACAAGCAGACCTTTTGAACCACGTCTCAGTCACTATCTCACTCCTGAGAAGAAGGCTGATTTCTCTATTCGATTGGTTGGGAGCCTTGATATTCTTGCCCAGCCAAGGATGGTTGCAGAGGTTTCCTGACTTTCTTTAGAGCTTTTACTAGGGGCCATTTTTGAAATATCTTTCCTTTGGCAATGCTAGGCAGTAAAACTAACGTGTAGGCTCTCTAAAGCACTGATCAATTTTTCTATTTTTTTTTATGAAATGCTGCAGAAAACTTTTTTTTACCTATTGCTTGGCACTTGAGGGCCTTAGCTGCCTATGTGTGAACAAACTGAACAAACAAACAAACCAGAGCCTTATCTGGTAATCGGCGATTTTAACACACATTCATCTTTCCGAGGAAGTGAACAGATACCAGAGGTCAAATTATTGACGATTTTATCCTAAACAGTAGCATTTGTTTGCTGAACTCTGGCAATCCCGCATATTTTTCCTCAACCTCGGGAGCTGTTTAGATTTGTCTTTTAGTCCACCGGGCATTTTTAGCGACCTTAAGTGGGATGTCATCGACAACCCTTATAGCAGTGATCACCTCCCTGTACTAATCAGTTTAACATCTGCACCACAAGTCAACCCAACAAAACCGCGGCGTTGGAAGATTCATTTAGCAGACTGGAAACTTTTTACAGTAGAAGTCTTTTTAGAAAAAAATTTTTTAGATGATCTTAACATCGATGAGATAAATGAAAAATTCACAAATTGTATTATAGCTGCCCCACACTTAGCTATTCCTAAGTCCTCTGGAGTGGTGCGACAAAACCACAAAATGTGGTGGACAGAGCAGTGCAAGGATACAAAAAACAACAAAAAAAGCGTGGGGTATATTTCGAAGGTATCTGACACAGGAAAACCTCATAAATTTAAAAAAAGCGAGAGGTAAACCTCGATATGTCTGTTGTAGTGCCAAGGAAGCATCATGAAAAAGTTACATCTCATCTATAAACAGCCAGATCTCATCAAAAAAATGTGGGAGCAGGCTTAAAGATTAAATGGAAGCTTCTCACCATTCACAATTTTTCTATTGACAACACCTGGGGCACAAACAAGTATAAGGGAACAGGCAGACATATTAGGGGAGCTCTTCGCTGCAGTTTTGAGTTCCTCGTACTACACGCACGCTTTTTTAAAATACAGAAACATAGCTGGGAAACAAAGGGTCCCAATCGGTAGCAGCACAAATGAACAATACAACAGTCTCATCACACTTCCAGGAAAAAGAGTACTGTCTGCCGGAAAACTAATTGCTCTGGGGCCTGCTGAAATACATCATTCAATGCTGGTCCATCTTTCCCAGCCTGCTGTCGAGGCACTCTTGAAATTTTTTAACAAAATATTGATAACAGGGAGAATACCTGAGGCTTGGAAGAAAGCTATTATTGTACTCCTTCTTAAATCTGAACCCACCAACCTCTCCTGGCAGTTATAGGCTGACAGCCCTTATGAGTTGCCTAGCCAAATCCTTTGAAAGTGTCCTGAATATAAGATTGACTTTTGTCCTTCAATTACATCTCCTTGACATCCATAAGTGTGGTTTTAAAAATGCGTGCTCAACAACTGCCCATCTAGTTTCCCTTGAAAATACTGTCTGTGAAGCTTTTATACATGAACAAGACAATCTAGCTGTCTTTTCGGCTTGGATAAGGCATATGACACACAGTGGAGGTTTGGGATTCTTCGCGACCTTGCATAACTTTGTATCTGCAACAGAGTGCTAAACTGCCTAAACGATTTCCTATCGAACCACTCATTTCAAATACACTTGGGATCAACCCTTCCCAAAAACTTCGTTTAAGTGAACGGTAAGAGTGTGCGAATATTGAAATTTTCGAGTACGAATCGAATACGAATATGAAGAAAAAATGGCTTTGAATATCAAATATCTGTTCAGTACAAAAAAAATTTCTGAAAATGATAAACAAGCAAATGTTGTTGCCCTTGATTTTTTCAAAATAGTGTATGGTCTTTGCAACTAAAATAAACAAAACTGGACTGCCTCAGTACTGTATAAAAAAGATGATGTGCACAGAAATATATACTACTTGATTAGACAGCATAACAGTATCCAAATTGTAATGAGGTCATGCAAAACAAAATCCATAAAATGACAAGATTGGCAACAAAAAATAACATGATGACTAGTAAAACCTCATTCATTTGGTGTTCAAGGGACTGGAAGAAATGCCCGGTTCATCCGAAGGCCTCAGTTTATAAAATTAGCCGTGCACCCCCCCCCCCCCCCCCCGGAAAAATTAACGCGTCGAAAATGCAAAGATGCAGTAAGGCCTTATGAGGGGGACTTCATCATGCTAACACCTGTAAGCCAGTGACGAGTCGCCCGTTTTAGTGTGCTGGAAGAACAACACAAATGCAAGCAAGGGGCCGGGGAAGACACACTGGCGTCGGAATGGCGAGACCGTTTCTAAAAAGGAAAAGGAAATAACCTGCGACGTGCCAGTCGGTGTCCGAAAGCCGCGCGGAGCTGGGGTTGGACTACCGCGAACGCGCGGGCCGACAGTTGCAGTTGCCGCGGGGCAGCGGCGAAGCTCAGAAACCGAAACTACGCGGCCAGACTTTTTTTTTACCTATAGCGACAGGGGCCTTCCGATCGTTGTCACGCCTCTCGTTATGCCCACTAAAGAGGTGCGCGGGTTACAATGCACCATGCATTAGGCGAGATTTTTACAGGATCGCTTGCCCTGTTGTGACAACTCTACGCACCCGTTCAGGAGGCTCCCGCGGCATTCCGCAAGTAGGCTTTCCCGCATGGCATAGTTTACAAAACGGGATGGCGGAGTTCACGCTCGGAGAGTTATGAAGGCTACAGGACGCGTTCCTAGGATGTGGGCATTAAATATGTAAGGTATTACGGAAGGATTTGAAAAAATCCGCTATTTCGCGTTGTGATTGTTCGATGCGTGCCATCGGCCGCCCTGTTCTTGTTCACAGCACGTGTGATATGTGGGAAAGCCCACTTGGGGAAATTCTCACGAGGTCACGCCTAGCGGCGTCGGAATGCGATCGGTCCGCGTGATAAACGACGGAGAATAGGACCACTGTGCTGTTTTCCTAGAATTTTGAACTCGATCATCGGCTAATTTTCCCAGATATTGTGGTTTTGCCACAGTCGAATTTATGAAAGTCTGCGCAGTATACGACCGCTGGCGAGTATTCGAGAATTTTCGAATATTCGGAAATTCTCGAATATCAATTTCCCGAATACGAATCGAATATCAAACATAGTCTATTCGTATTTGAAATTTCGAATATTCGCACACCCCTAGTGAACGGGGTTCCTCAGGGATGTATTTTAAGCACAACTGTCTTTGTTGTAAAGATGAATTTTTTAACAAAACTATCCCGAAATCCATTATGTACTCAGTCTATGTCAACGATCTTAAAATAGCCTGCACATCCTCCAATGTAGCAACATGTAAGAGGCAAATACAGTGGACAATAAAACTATAGACATGGGCAGACAAAAGTAGATTCCAGTTCTCCACACAAAAAACAGTGTTCTGTTGTCACTAAAACGAGGCCTACAAGCAAACCTTACCTTACATCTAAACAAAATTGAACTACCAATAAAAATGAAACAAAATTTCTTGGCATTATTTTTGACAAAAACTGACATTCCTACCTCACTTCAATGCTCTCAAAAAGAAAGGCTTGTGATTATGCTCAAGGTACTTTCCCAAAAACACTGGGGTTCCGATAGGACATGCCTTCTACAGATTTATCGCTCTGTAATATGCTCTACCTTAGATTATGGATGTATAGCTTATGGGTCTGTGAGACCATCGTATCTTAAATTGCTGAATCTGGTACATAATTTAGGTTTGCATCTTTCCATTGGTGCATAAAGGACAATACCCATAAATAGCCTAAATGTAGAAACCAACAAACCATAACTTGCAGACAAAAAAACCATGCTGACATGCTCATACAATCTAAAATCGGTTCCCTGCTGAGAAATCAATGTTACCCTTGAGCTGCAACAGTGCCCATCTCGAACACTTTATAACCACAAACAGCAAGCTACCAGGCCACTGCTTTTGCGATTGTGACATTACCTGGTATTGTGCAAAGACACGACCCACTACCTCAATGATAGAATTTCTCTGCATTCTGCAATTTCACTCTTGCACACTTCTGGAAGAAACTAACTCCACGTCAACATATCATACATGAATTTCTTGCATTTGAGGAAAAGTGCTGTACTTTCTGTTTTTTATACAGATGGTTCAAAAACAGATGCTAATGTTGGAAGCGCAGTGGTACAAGGGTATTGGAATGAAATTGTAAGGTTTGCACAGTGTGCCTCCATTTTCACTGCCGAATGTTACGCCATCTCTGTAGCCGTACAAAAAATAGTGAACAAAAAATAGTGAACGGGAACCTCGCAAACAGTATTATATACACAGACTCACTAAGTGTAGTTGCAGCCCTTCACTCTAGACATGCAATCAATCCGCTGCTGGTGACATTATACACAACGTAACAGCAGCCACAGCTGAAGGACAAAATATAAAGCTCTTCTGGGTACCTAGTCATATCGGCATAAAAGGCAACGAAAGAGCCAACTTTTGCATTTCTCAAGCTTGTGATAAGCAAATTAAGAAAGTGAGTATACCGTTCAGAGATTGCATTATCTTAATTCATCATAGCATAAGACAGAAATGGCAGTCTACATGGAACAGCGAAGTAATTAACAGACTACACAAGGTAAAACCAGGTATAGGTGAATGAAAGTTCTGTACCCACCAGGAAAGTTTTAAGTGATTATCTACCGTCTTCATATAGGATACATGCACCTCACACACAATTTGCTGCTGAAAAAACAAGATAAACCTGTTTGTCAAGAATGCAGAGATGAAGTTACGGTTAGCTACATTTGATTCGCCTGTGCGAAACTGGAAGAAGTAAGGAAAAAGTACTTTGCTCAATATTATAATGAATACATTCCTTTTCATCCTACGTTGCTTTTAGGAGATAATGCAATTGTTGATATGTCGTGCATTTTAGCTTTCTTAAAGAAACAGGATTTTCGAGAAACTCTATATTGTGTACCCACTTGTCTGTTGAATTTTAATACACCTCAGCTATTTTCTCACCTGTGAGAAAAAGGCTGAGGCCTTTATTTGATCAGTTGGGAGCCTCGAGATCTTTGCCAGTGCAAAAATGGCTGTTGAGGTTACCCGAGGCCCTTTAAAACTTTTAATAGTACCAATTTCTCAAATTTTTTTTCCTTTGTCGTCGCGGTGTAGTTATAACTTTTAAGCACTCTAAACCACGATCTAAACCGACGATCTTATACATTTCTATAAAGTATACAGCAAATTTTTTTCATACCTCGAGCTTGGCGCATGATGTCCTTAGCTGTCTATGTGCCATGAACCCCAACACAAGACTTTCACCCATGAGAATGGCGTACCCCAGGGGTGCATTCTAAGCATGACACTCTTTGTAGTAAAAATGAAATCCTTAGCCAAAGTAATATTCAAGTCCATAATGTATTCGGTTTATGTAGATGACCTACAGATAGCATGCACTTCCTCCAGCATATCGTCCTGCAAGAGACAAATACAAATTATGCTGAATAAACTGGCTGCTGGGGCAGAGAAAAAATGGATTCAAGTTTTGTCCTCAAGAAACAGTAGATGTTCTGTTCTCACTGCGATGAGGCCTACAGGTTGGTCCCAACCTGCATTTGAATCAAACCATACTACCATTTAAACAAGACCATAAATTTCTAGGCATCACTTTTGACATGAAACTCACATTTCTACCACACATTAACAACCTTAAGAAGGCATTCCAAGCCCTCAGTATATTAAAGGTGCTTCGTGAAAACAGTGGGGTAATGATAGAGCATGCCTATTACAAAACTCACTCTCTGGTGTGCTCCAAGGTGGACTACGGGTGCATAGTATATGGTTCAGCAAGAGCATCCTACTTGGAATGACTGGACCCTGTTCATAATCTTGGTCTGTGCCTATCAACTTGAGCATATAGAACATCTCTAGTAAAGAGTCTTTACGTTGAAGCTAATGAGCCTGCACTAGAGGATAGAAGAGTCACACTTACATGCACATACATTCTAGCTGAATGTATGTGTATAGAGTTGAATTGAGAGCTATAAAAGATAGCCTACAAGGAATGACAGAACTTAAAGATGAAATTCAGCAAGTACTGAAAGAGAACTGCGAACTGAAAGCAGACAGTGATTAACTCACACGCAGGCTTGATGAACTCGAGCAGTATCAGCGCTCCAACAACCTTGAGATCAAGGGCATTCCACTGGATGGTGAACCGTTATCTATTGTGCAAAAAATTGATGTCATTGTTGGAGAGGAAATTACTGAACAGGACATCGACATTTGCCATTGTGTACCCACTGCACGCCATGATGAATCAAACATTGTTGTTCGGCTTGTCCGCAGAACTAAGAGGAATGCAATACTTAACAAGGCCAAGAAAGTCAGGATGGATGCAAAAAAACTTGGGTTTGAAGCCTCCTCTCCTGTCTATGTAAATGAGCATCTGACAAGGTTTGGTAAACAGTTGCTTGGTGCAGTGATTAAGAGGAAGAAGGAGGTGCGATGGAAGTTTGTCTTGACTTCTGAATGCAAGGTTTTCGCGCGAAAAGACGAGGGCTCTTCGGTCGTTAGGATCACTTGCATGGATGATCTCGAGAAGATGACAGCCAACGAAGAGTAGACAAACTGTCCTATACTTCTGCATGGCACGCATCCAAGATGAACACAGATATAAACTGCGAATACCATAATTTTGACTGTTTTCATTCATTTGTAGGCAGCCCGCAAAATCGCCTGAGAGTATTGCGTATAAATGCTCGCAGTATTCGCAATAAGCAAGATAAACTGCATTATCTTGTTCATCATTTTCATTTTCAATTGATGTTCTACTTTTCTCTGAAACCTGGCTTTCAGTGGGCGAGTCTCCACCGCAATTTGAACAATACAAGTATAATGGCTTAGTTCGTTCGAAAAATAAGGGAGGTGGTGTGGCAGTGTACGTGCTGCAGTCACAAAAACATGACATCATATCGCAGTTTTCAATGGTCACAAATGATGTTGAATGCCTCACGGTGCGGTTAGATGCAGCTGTGATTGTAGTTGTCTATAGGCCACCAGCAGGGAACAAGTTACACTTTTTTGAACAGATTGAAGCTCTTCTTTATTACCTCAGTAGTTCAGGGCTTCCCTTTGCAATCATGGGTGACGTGAATATTGACATGCTTTCTGACAACCCACCAGCAAGGCAACTGAACGAACTGATAAATCCCACTGCATGTGTGAACCTTATTACAAAAGCGACGTGACTCACGGCAGAATCTGCTACGCTACTAGAAATCTGTATCAGTAATATGCATCCGCCTAGCAGTATTTCTGGATTATTATCAGTAGATATAAGCGATCGCCTACCAACATTTTGTTCCATTCCACATGCGCACTTTAAAAATAAAGGAAGAGAAATTAAAGTGTCATGCATTATAAACAAACGCGCTCTGGAAATATTTCGCTCTCTTATCAGTACCACTGACTGGCAACCTGTTCTAAGTGAAAAAGACCCGAACAAGTCATATGATGTGTTTTTCGATAAACTTATGTGGTGCTACGATAAGTCTTTTCCAGTAAAGATGCAGAAGCGGCACAGTAAAAAAATAAGAAAACCATGGATCAGCACAGCTGTATTGAAGATGATAAATAGAAAGCACAAGATGTACCACGCCTTTGCTAAATGTCGTGACCCGACAGAGTTTACTGAATACAAGAAGTATAGAAATATGGTGAACTCGCTGGTAAAACAAGTGAAAACTCAGTATTTTGAGCAGCTATTTTCAAAAATAAGAAGCAATCCCCGAAAAATATGGAATGAAGTTAGAAGCCTAACCAATCAATAGAAACCATGTGTAGACTTGCATATTACAACGCCGAATGGCGTCTTGTCTGGCTGTGCAGCTACAACCGCCATGAATAATTACTTTGTTTCTTGCTCTGAATGTACCGACCTTAGCACAAAACAAAAAAACTCTGCTACTAGTTGTGCTGACTTTGCAAATTTGATCATGTTAACTCCCGTGACACCTTCCGAAGTGAAACGAGTAATTAATACGTTAAAGAACAATACAGCTGCTGGCAATGATGACATTTCATGTGGACTGATAAAATATGTCGCTGATTTAACATCTATTCCTCCATATCATGAATTGTATGTTCGAGATCAGTGTGTTTCCAGACCGCTTAAAGATAGCACGGCGGGAACAGCTATGCTTTGACTAACTACCGACCAATTTCAGTTCTGCCGATCCTGTCCAAGCTTTTTAAACATGCTATCAATGTCAGGATACAATACTTTTCGATAAATATCATGTAATCAGTAATATGCAGTACAGATTTCAAAAAACAAATCTACAGAATCAGCCCTGCTTAACATAAAAAATGAGATAATAACAAATTTTGAACAGACAATATACGCTTGGACTATTTTTAGATCTGTGTAAAGCATTTGATTCTGTGTGTCATGATGTCCTCCTAGTTAAAGTGAATACGTACGGGATCCGCGGAATACCACTAGAATTAATAAAAAGCTATCTGTCAAACCGCTATCAATATGTCAGTTTTAATAAATATTCATCTCCAGTTCTGCCTGTTAAAGGCATTCCACAGGGATCTATTCTCGGGCCTTTGCTGTTCATAACATACGTAAATGATTTATGCTCTATTCCTAATACCCCGAAACTAATCATGTATGCAGATGACACAAACGTATTTTTCTCTAGCCATTCACTCCCGGATATTGAACATGCTGTCAATAACTATTTGTTCCACCTGTCTACTTGGTTAAACACAAATAAATTATGCTTGAACATTGAGAAAACGAAATACATATTGTTTGCACCGCTAAACAAGCCCAGGAAATCTCCCATAGAAATTTTGTTTGATGGCAAAGAAATAGCTCAAGTCAAGGCCCAAAAATTTTTAGGCGTATGGTTTGAAGAAAGCTTATCGTGGAATTCTCGTGTTAACAGCCTCATAGCTGACCTAAGTAAAACAATTGGCTGCCTCTTTAAGATTTGTCCACTCATCCCTCACTGGTTACGAACTGTACTTTATTACTCACTCTTTTACTCCAAGCTTTCCTACTGTGCTTTAGTCTGGGGTACCACTACAAGTCACAGTTACAAAAGATTAATTAGCCTGCAAAAAACAGTGTTAAGAATATTTGGGCAATATCACGGCCCATTGGAACTACTGCGGACAAGGCCGCTTTTCCTGAAATACAAAATGCTAAAGGCCAATCAAATTTATTATTTCAAATTGTATCAGTACATAAAAAAAGCGAAGCTTTACAGTGTACAAAATCCAATGCAGCTCCAGCATACACACTCCGTAAGAAAACTTTACGGCCGCCAAAAATAAGAACGAATTATGGACGTCAACATATTGAATACCAAACAGCTAACCTTCTAAATAAAATACAAGAATTAACAGATCTGAGTGCTAACGTCTCCAAAAACACGCTTAGAGCTCTGCTGCTGGAAAATAACTTAGAACTCACATAATCTGTCATGTTTCTGTCCTTAATTGCTATTTTTTTAGGAGTGCATTAACATTTTGTATCTTGCTGTTGTTTTGTTATTATGATGTTGCAATTTTGTTGTTCCAAAGCTTGCAACAACCAGGTTCAGAATTTTGTTATATTTGCAATCTTTGTACCAAGTATTTTGTGTCGGCATGTACGAATTATTGTTTATTGTATACTGTTATTTTTTCGTTAAATGATTTATTTGCCTTTTTTTCCCCTTCTTATTTCTCCCAGAAGATTTTGGTGTGAAACTTTTTTTAAAGCTGTTTTTAACGTTTGTGCCAAACTATATGCGGGGCAAGAGCCATCGTCAGGCATTTCGCCTTTTGCTCTTGCTCCTCTTTCTGCATCAGAAGGAAACAAATAAATCAAATCAAATCAAAAACCCATCTCTTTCTAAATATCTCTGCCATCCCTATGCTACTAAGTGTTCATCTATAAGATTATCCAACAATAAATCACATTTTATCAGGCCACTAATAATGTGCTTTGAAGATAAATGCGAAGAGTTAGCAGTACTAGATGCCCCACCGAATATTGCACAAAGATATAAATATTTGCCACCGTAGTACAGCCTCTCTTCAGTATGCGACTTCACACTGACGCACTGAAAAAGTAAATGTCGCATGAACACATACTAGAAGAAAAATGTGACACCTACACTGAATGTTATACTGATGGCTAAAAAACAGTCATGTTAGAAGTGCAGCAATTCAAGGAAAAAAATGAAGAAATGATACAACTGCCACAGTACGCATCTGTTTCTACTGCCGAGTGTCATGCCATCCTTGTAGCCGTAGAACAAATACTAAAAGAAAGCACAAAAGATAGCATTATGTACACTGATTCCCTGAGTATGCTCAAAGCACTACACTCTAGAAATGCTGCTGAACCCATAATAGGAAACATCATACATAATTAATGCATAGTTAAAATAAAACAAAAACATAACATTATACTCTGTTGGGTCGCTAGCAATGTTGGAATCAGCAGATACATGCACAGCACAAGCTCGAATTGGTCAAATAAAAGACGGGAATGTACCACACAGGGGTTTTTTGAAAATACTGCACAGTAAAATCTTAACCGTTGCGGTGGCTCAGTGGTTAGCGTGCTTGGCTACTGATCCAGAGTTCCCAGGTTCGAACCCGACTACGGTGGCTGCATTTTTATGGAGGCAAAATGCTAAGGCGCCCGTGTGCTGTGCGATGTCAGTGCACGTTAAAGATTATCCTTTCCCTTACAGCACGGTTCAGGTGTCCAAAGATACACGAGACAGATACTGCGCCATTTCCTATCACAAAAAAACAATAATTATTATTATCACAGTAAACTTAAAAATAAATGACAGCTTGTATGGGAAGAACAGCCAAACAACAAACTGCATTCTATAAAGCCCCTTCTAGGAGAATGGCAATCACGTAGACATCAAGAGCGTTTTACTGAAGTTGTTTTATGTCTGCTACACATTGGACACACACACACCTTACACACAGCTTCTTGCTGACAAAACAAGAGAAAGCTCTCTGCAAAATGTGTGGCGACGAACTCACAGTAAACCGCAATTTTAATTTCGCGTACAAAACTTGAACAACAAAGGAAGAAATATTTTAGAACATTCTACAATGATTACATCTCATTACACCCCATGTTGCTTTTAGTTGATCGAGTACGGGTTGATTTTTCAGGTATTTTTAAGTTTCTCAGATAGGACAATGTTATAAACAAACTCTCAGTATAAAAAGCATCACCTTTAACAAAGCTGTAACCTTGTGTTTGGCATATCATAGCCTCAGTTGCTTTTGCCGCATATAACTAACTCTTTTTGGAGAGGTGCATGTTTCGGCAGTTATCATCGGCAGCAACCCAACCACATTCACTGGAGGGCAAAGGCCTTTCTCGCTGATCACTGGTTGGTATAGTTGTGTGCGAGCTGTAGCCTTCTTAATATCCTGTGACCACCTAACTCAGTTCTGCCGTCCTCTGCTATGCGTACCTTCATGCAAAATCCACTCATACTTTCGCCTATTTGCTTCCGTTATTCCATCTGTGAGGGCACAGTGCATCGTAGGTTGCTGGAAACAATTACCAATAACTCGTTTTAAAAACATGAAGATCGCAGTTAATATGTTCAGGCTGACTGAAACTGGGCAGAAATAAGAGAATTTAGCCAAACACATTATCACTGGAAAATAAAACTGAAATACTTCTGATAGTCTTGCCCAGCAAAGCAGAAGCAGTGAAAGCCTTTGTGTAAATGCTGTTGAGAAAATTTAATGACCTTAATACTTGCTTACTTGCTCAAAAAAAACTGCTGTGACCAGGCAGGACTAACACAATTTGGAATAGTGTAGCTCTCACTTCAATATGGATATTCTTGGTATCCTGCATAAAAGCGAGTTTGCATGTTCAAATTGAGCTAAATAGTATTGAATGTGAGGCCGATGTCTCTGACTTAAGATGGTATCACAAATTTCTTGGGTAATTCTATAAAATTATCCAGGAAATTTCTTCTATACCTTGATCTTGGCACATGACGGCCTTAGTTGCCATAAAACCCTACATAACACAACAAATGTTTTTGGGCTGCGTGGATTTGTGCAAGCATAGTTGCAAATGTTGTATTGAACTTTCATTTTATCTGTGGTACATCACTAGGAAGTGATGTACCACAGATAAAATGTCCATGTACCATGGACAAAAATGTACCATGGACAAAATTAAATTTACTATGGTAAATGTTACAGTCCATGTACCATGGACAAAAATGTCCATGTACCATGGACAAAAATGTACCATGGACAAAATTAAATTTACTATGGTAAATGTTACAGTAAGTGCTTACTGTATGCTGACAGTATTTAACATTAATGAGAATAGTTTTTGTGTAACTAGTGTGATTAATTCAAGGAGCGTACTATGTGGGTCTAGTTTATACAACATGATTTGGAAACACAAAAATTACACAAGGTATGGACTCTGGAGCATAGGAAAGGAGCAGACAGGACAAACAATGACTTTCAAATGCTAGACACAGTTGAAAGCTTGCATTTGTCCTGTCTGCATTCCTTCTATGTCTCATTACTTGCGCAGTTTTTATTTTAAAATGAAGTCCGATGAAGTGCATCTGCTACACTGTGCCATAAAAAATTCCTTTGATTTGATTTCTTTGCCAAAACTGCACTTTTTTTTAGCAATGACCATGTTCTACTCAGTGGGAATGATTTGTATCCTAGCTTATAAATCTTGCTGCTGCTCTGCATTTTTGTGTAGTTGCTTGAACTGAGCTGTTTTCTTGCAGGCATGTCTGACTGCTGCTCCAACTACTTCTACAATGACTGACCAAGGCAGTAAGTTGACCTTTTTGATTCGGAAGGTGGTACAGTGCAATCTCGTTAATTTGGACTGACTTGATTCACATTTCCGGTTAATTCTGGCGGTGGGAAGAGGCATCTCTCCTTTGCTCTCACTAGCCAATGCCATTATTCTGTGCTATGGCACTACACCGTTAAATGCCTTCAGAGTTGCCCATCTGATAAATAAGTAGGAATTAAGAGTGGGCATTTGAAACATTCAGCAGCCCGAAACAGGTCCTCATTAGTGTTTCTAATGCTTGACATACTGATGCCAATACAACGGCCTGAAGGTCTGCATATTCTGGCCTCTTGCTTCAGAAATGAACATTTTCAACTGATCCACAGATTCGACCCTGCCATGTGCAGTAAGCATTCAAAAGATATTTAACCTTTTTATGGCCAGTATATCAAATTCTCGACACACTAAATGCAGATTTTGATCTCAATGTGTTCCCACTAGTCAGGGCTTTGTAGTGAAAAATCTTTGAGGAAGCAATGGGAAGGAAGAAAGAGTGGCATTGTATGACAGCTGGCCAGATTTCAATGACTCCTTGTGGCTCATTTTGTGAGAACTGTTGCGGAAGGACAGCCGAGCATTTGTCACAGAAAATTATTGGCACAGGATGGGCCCTTGATGATTGCGTGCCATGGGATGCATGTTTTTTTATTAAGGTTTGCATATCACTGGTTTGTTGCGAATTTGTGGTACTGGCAATGGGTGCCACTTATTGTGAACTCGGAGAAATGTATCGAAACTCAGTCTACTGGTGAATTTCTAAATTTCTCACAGGTGTTGTGTGGTCTGTACGAGCTCACAACACCACACGCGAACTTATTGGGGCCCACAGACAAACACAATACACTCGCCTAGCTCAGTCTTTCACAGGTCGCTCCATACTTGGCACCCTCCAAGTTCGCATACCGGTCTGCCGCCCCATACACACGCAGCTCCTAGTAAAACTCCCCCTCGGAACACCCACGCCACCTATCACTCGGTCCACTGAATAGCCCATGCAAAAGCTCTACACAAATATACGGTTCGGAAGCTAGCGTCGTATGGGTGGACGCAGCCTGCACAGACGAAGATGCAGCAGTCCACACTCCCCAACCCATCGCCGCTCTCCACCTTCCTTCTGCATATACACCCGGTAATTTTCGGAAGAAGCAACAGTCGCGCTTGCCCACTACGCCCTTGCCAGCGGCAGCAGCTGCCATCATAGGGCAGTTGCGCATAGCTTAAGCGCTGCGGCAGTGCACCAGGAGTGGTATGAGGACTCCTAGGGATCTGTGAATGTAAAGTAGGCAATGACCAATTCCACTTTATTTATTTATTTATTTCAGATCCCCTCATGGCTTACAGGACATTATATTTAGGGGAGTGGCTCACACATTTAAATAAATTTGTTACAAACGGAGACAACGCATACAGTAAAAAAATTTTTTTAAATACCAGAACAAATACTTAATTCAAAACCCAGAGCATGAAGTTCAAATATGATACAAATACCAAGAAATGCTAAATCACACAAAGAAAAGTGATGCAAATTGCAAAACACCACCGTTAGTACAAATATTAACGTAGCAAAACTGGAGAAAAATATATAAGAATGTGCATGATTACGAGGAAAAAGGAAATGAAACAAAAGCTATGGTAAGCAGTAATGTGTTGATAATTTCTTCTTAAATTCATCAAAGTCATTGGAAAGTTTATGGACACTGCCCCATTAAGGCTATCGCGTCATGGCTTTCAAGAATCGAGCCTCGAACTGAAACCAAAGTGAAAACCGAAATTCTAGAACACCTATTGCATTTGGCTTAACCATGCTAAATTGCCCATCATTTTTTTAATGGCAGTACATTAGCCTCACAGTGTAGCAGTTATAGTTTTTATGTTTCATTTCTTTATAATTGTGTCATTAAATCTTTAAAAGAATGAACACAACTGTGGGCACAGGTCTGGAGGAAGTAGAAGACCAGACTTTGCTAGTTGACACGTGGTGCCTTCAGCTGTGTGCACTGGCAAACTGCGCTTTCCTGAATGTGCATTTTTTAGGTAGTATATGGGCTCAGTCTGATTTTGAAATATCTGCTCATGCGCCTGGAGGGGGTCCAGGAATCAGGTAACTGGGCTTACATGAAAATGAAGGGTACTGTTTATATATACCTTAATTAGCTGAGACTGTGCACTATGTGAACATAGGTGTTTATCAAGGGATTGAATTGCCTTGAGTAAAATTCAAATGAAAGAGAGCAGAAATGGCATGCTTATTAGTGCACAGATTCCACTTTGGTTTCCTGTATTGTAACCAAGCAGCACAAGCTTTCTGTGAATTGTTTTTTTATGCTATCTGTGTAGCCGTAGAAAAAATAGTAAATGAGAACCTCACCAACAATATTATTTACTCAGACTCGCTAAGTGTGCTTACAGCCATTCATTCCAGAAATGCAATAACTCCGCTGCTTGGGGACCTTATACACAACATTACAACAGCCATAGCAAAAGGACAAAACATTAGACTCTGTTGGGTACCAAGTCATGTCGGCATAAAGGGCAATGAAAGAGCAGATTTGTGTGCTGCTCAAGCTTGTGGCAAGCTAATAAAGAATGCAAATGTGCCCTATAAAGATTGCATGAAATTACTACAATGTAAGGCAAAGAAAATTTGGCAGTCCTCTTAGGACAGAGAATTAAATAACAAGCTACACTTAATAAAACCAGTGCTCGGTGAATGGAAGTCATGTGTGCATCAGAAACGTTTCAACGAAGTCATTATCTGTCGCCTCCGTATAGGCCACACACATTACTCACAACTTCCTGCTAACAAAAGAAGACAAACCAGTTTGTACATGTGGAGACGAACTTACAGTCAGTCACATTTTAATTTCATGTTCTAAACTAGAAAAGCTACGGAACAAGTGCTTCTCTCCGTTTTATATCCAACGCATCCCTTTTCATCCATCACTGATTTTAGGTGAAAATGCAATTGTGGACATGTCCTGTGTTTTTAGATTTTTGACAGAAGCTGGTGTTCTTAAAGATATGTAAAACATGACCCAGTACTTTGCCTGATGCACCTCAGCCACTTTTGCATTCTGAGAAAAGGGCTGAGGTTTTTATCTTGATTGGTTGGGGGCCTCCAGTCCTTACCCAGCCAAGGACGGCTGATGAGGGTATCCAGCCTCCTTTGAAACCTTTAATATCTTGTTTTGCTCTCAATACTGGGCAGAAGGGTATTACCTTTTAGGCATTCTACACCCCCATATTTTTTATACCTTTGTAAAATCATACAGAAAACAATTTCTTATACCTAGAGCTTGGCGCATGATAGCCTTAGTCGCTTATGCACCATTAAACTCAACTCAACTCAATTGTTTTTTTTCCAGATTCTGTTCTTTTCCAGCCCGGTTAAAAATGAGATTCACACTTTGGTGGCTGCTAGTGTAGGATATTTCAGTGGAGGATGGATGCACGCAAGTACCGGAAAGGGCTGTCAAGTTCGCAAAACCGAAATTCTCTTTAAGGGATACTAAGAGCAAACTGATGCTGATTTGTATGAATAGATGGCAGTGTTCTAATAATAGAAAGGCCACTTTCTCTGCAAATGGAGCTGTTACAAGATAGAAAAGGCCTAACAATGAATTAGAGGCATTGCTGCCAGCAGCTGATCTCACAAGCAGACTACGGTGACATATTCGTACATTTCAACATGGATCTCTGGCACTAGGCCACACTGCCATTCTGCCATTCACTTCCAAATGGTGACCACGTAGTTGTTTTGTAATGGTAACGTCGTAGTATAGAATAAGCTCGCTAGGAAAAAAGACACCGAATTTTTAAATACTACAATTTTCTCGACAACAAATGTTCCTTGCTCCCCATCAAACATCCAATGTAGCAAGAAAGCATCAAACAGTTGGTTTTACCAAGAAAAAAAATAGGTTTGAATCATCCACACTATTTCTTTGAGGAGAAATGCGGGACAGTGAAGCACTGACAGAAATGATTGTTCTGAGGGAATCTGCCTGTGACTGCCAAATCTACAGCAGGGTTCATTGATGGAATTGGCCAGCTGTTTGACTGTCTCACTGGCAGAAACACAACTGCACAGATGTACTGTGCTGTCAGCCATCAGCCCTGTTTTTGTGGAGCTCTTGGAAGAGGCAGTCACACCATTCGAATGCTAGAGCTTTGACAGCATCGTGCATTCAGTGGCTGGCATGTCTCCGTGAAGGCTGTTCTTGTGCTATGAGAAGTACTCTGCCAATATTTTATTTGACTTTTCACATCCTGAGCTGTGTCTAAACTGTCTTGAAAACTTCTTCAGCTTGGCTGCTGTGAACATCCCATTGGGCTTCAGTTTATGGCTAGCATGAATCACATTTCATTTAAGAGACTGATACAAGGCTCTTAACTTTCTGTGGCGGAAAATTTTAAATTTCACAAATTGAGAACAAAGAACCTGCTATGTTCCGCAGGGTGCCTTCCGCACATTTACTGTGCGACCTTTCACGCTTCAGCAGCCACCATGCCACTGCTTCTGGCCTTGCTACTTCATGTTCTGAACAGTTCTGTCCCCATTCGCCTTTTCGTTGCCTTCTCTTGTTTTAGTGCGCTGGCACTTATAGTGGCCATTTGCCGCTTTTAGCTGTTGTAAGTTTGTCTGTCTGTTTTCTTGTTAAGCAACCTGGGTCGCAACCCAAGTCCCACCGAAAGCAGCACTTGCCATAGAAGGGCAGTGGGACATTGCTTGAGTTGAGCTGAGTTGTTGTATGCCACAGGTGGGATTAGCCTTGCTTATTCTGCCGGCAATTGCTCCACCGTAGTGTCACTTATATGCTAATAATGACCTAAAACCTGTCGCATCTACCCCACTATGCACACAGTCACTTATAATAGCACATATTCCACTCCCGCAGTCACCATCTATGCACACATTCACTCACAGCAGAACATAGTCCACTCCAGAAGTCACCATCTATGCACATATTAAATCACAGTAGAACATAGTTCATTGCAGTGCCACCTTCCATGCACACATTCACTCACAGTACAATATAGTCCACTCCAGAAGACACCATCTATGCACACATTCGATCACAGTAGACCATAGTCCGCTCCTGCTGTGGGAGTGGCAGGAAGACTCCCGGGGATCTATGAATGTAGAAATGACCAATTCCGCTTATATGGAGATTAACCCATTATCGCTTTCCGAACAGCTGTCATCCGTGAACACTGGATCTTAATAGGGCTCTGAAAAGGGATCTAATGCAATATGGCTGGTATGTTAAAGCACACCTCTTCACAAATATTGTCCAGCAAGAAATTTTCTTATGTGCTTTGTAGAAGCTGAGTTATCTGCAGTCAAAATTTGAATTTCAGTGTCCTCGCTCTTTTCCCTCTCCTCTCGTTACTTTTTGCACGCTGGAAGGTTGGCACTCCCTCTCTGGCCCCACCTCCGGGCGAGAGCTTCCTGGCTTGCCGCAGCTATGCGGCTAATTAGCCGCGGCCTTGGTAGCTGCCTGATGTCTGAAAGAATCTAACCAGTAGCCACCTCTCAACATGTATACGTAGATGCGAGCAACGGAGGAGGGTGCGAGCACGAAAAAGTCGCTGGGAAGGGCTCGTTAACTTTCGCGCGTGATTGTAGGTCCTCTGCTGCGTGTAGAAGTGTATTATTTGGCTCAGGGTTTCATGACAACACAATGCAGTGATTAAGAGAGTTGATGTGCTTTCCTTGGAAGGTGTTTGTTACAGAGCCCCTTTAACACTGAAATCTATATAAGGGAAGACCGAACTGCTAGTGCACCTAATTTGCATTTGGCTTAACTACGCAAACTGACCATTTTTTGTAGCGAAAGCTACACTGGGCTACCAGTCGAGCATTTCGCTGTGATCTAGGGTTTACAGCTGTTACCATGGCAACCGGAGAGGAGCAGCAGGTGTAGCATGTGCTTCGTCGTCGCTGCGGCCGCGCGCCCGCTCTATCGTTGTAGCCGTGGGTGACGTCACGTAGATGAGCAGTCGTGCACATGGGCCGATACCATGGTTACCAGAGACCCCACAGATGCCCTGCACGCTTCGTCGCCACCTCACTGCTCTATCCCCGAACCGCGCGTCACATGCACAACATCGCGTGCAAAGGCGGAGATGTAATGGCCGGGTGTATCACAATGTTTTATATGAATGCACAAAAGGAAAGTCCAGCCGCTGCTAAACGGAGGTGTAGATGAGAGAAAATTAACTTTTTCGATCCTGAGGTTGTCGCTGGCACTTGGCTGCTCAAGAAAAAGAGAATGAGCGTAAGAAAGTTGAGAGAGCAGCGTAGATGCCCAAACAGAGAGAGGAACGGCTTGCCAAATGGAGATGCCAGACTGCCAAGCGTAATAGACGGCGCATAGCCGCCGAAATGGAGCCCAGTGTCCCTCATTGCTAAACATACAGTGACCACAACAAGCTCAGCCAGGGAAACGTTTAGTATTTAGAATGGCCCGTGACACCTTCGTTCCTTGTTTGTAGTCAGTGCTTGCTGCGCACTTCGTTTCAATGACCAGCGTGGAGAAGTTCGCTTTTTCTCACAACTCATCAGCTTGGTGGGAAAGCTCGTTTTGATTATCAAAAAGAATGGGAGATAAAAAAATGAATTATTTGTGTTATGTTCATAGCTTGGTTACAAATATAGTGCGAGATGCCTTCTGAGACAGATGATTCAGGGGAAAAATGCATTTCATATACTTGCAAATATGGCAGCATTGTTTCTGACAGCCACCTGTATCTATACTTGTTGCATGCTTGCTGTACTTTAATAACTGCGCTGCAAAGTAAAGCATACATTTGGCCAAACAGCAACACGCAGTATGGTTGCTGTCTTGCAGTCTCCCCTCCTCAGCGTTGACAGTGCACCTTTGTGGCTTTGCTAACAGTCAAAACCAAAATAGAAAAATTAGTAGTGCCAGTTTTTTTAGTTTATTTTGTGAATAGTGGTACAAGTATACATCCCGTGCCTGTTTTCGCAGAGTTAATAAAACCGGTGGGAGGTGCAAATTTTCACATTTAGCTCTATTCAGTGAAGGCCTGAATTACCAACTTCATATGAAAATTAGGCACATACAGCCGCGAGTAAAAAAAATTAGCACTAGTATTATGCCGCAGGAGTGGCAGGCAGCAACACTTCGCGCTGTGGTTAAAACGCTGATAACAAAAGTGCCAGGTGTGTTCGCAAAGTATGGTTCCATACCAGCTACACAGTGCAGTTTTCGCCACTCCAGTGATGCCATTGTGCTAATCTTTTTTGCTCGTGACTGTACTTGCCTTTTTGTAGTAAGTGGAAGATTATAGACTGCAACTGTTTTTCACAATATTTTATTGCAAAATAGTATTGTGTAATTGCCCTATGTGGGAAGCTGCAGTTCTCTGGGAAAATGAATATTGCCTTTGGCACTGACTGAAAGGCACTCATTTGCAGCCTTTTCTGTCCATGTACATTTAAAATGTGGTGTTATAAATTTCTCAGTAGTGTGTGTACTAAATTCCATTCCCGTAGTGTAAAGAATTGAGATGTATATATTCATAATCTTAGTGTCACAAAATAAACATTTACTACTGAGTTCTACATTACTGACTGCTTTTAGAGGAAAAACTAAAAGTGTAAAATATGGCCCAGAAAGTTAGACTCGCAAGGCAGCTTAGAAAGTCAACCAAGCCAAAGCACACACATATCTTTGAAGCATGCTCGGACAAAAAAAGGCAAGATGTCAGCAGGAGGAACTCACTCCAATGTCCTGTACGGAGTTGTCATCAGCCCAACTGCATCCGGTGCAGGGCGAAGGCCTCTCCCACTAATCTCCTAATTCATCTCGTCTTGTACAAGCTGCACAGGCAGCTGTCGTAGTACCCGACCAAATTCTTAATCCCATTCGCCCAGCAGACTCCGTGTCCTGCTGCAGCATTTGCCTTCCCTTGGAATCTACTTTGTTACCCAAAGCAACCATCAGTTGTCTCCTCACCTCACTGCATGACCTACCCATATCTCTTTCCCTCTCTTGATTCAACCCTGATATCAATTTGTGTTTGTTCCCCAACCTACCATGTGGTTTTCCTGTCATTTAATTTTATTGTTTTCCTTTCCATAGGTGCTTTCCTCAATATATTTTGAAGCCATTCCAATGGTCTCTTGGATTTGGTCTCTGTGGTGAGTGCTGGCAAGAACTAGCCGAGCTTTCTGTTTTTCCAGCAAGGTGTTACTATACTTTCTTGCAAACCACAGGCTCTCAACAACGAAGACAGCCTAAGGATCGTTGACATTAAAGTGTCACAGTGCGATGCGGATATTTGTTCAAATTTCATGCAGAAGCCTTGCTAGGCGACAGATGTGATTAGGGGCCAGGCAGCCTTACCAGTTGGTCACACTGAGGAATAATTCTGAGTCACACCCCTGGCCAGGACAGTGAGGATTCTTGGAAGGTTGTGCAGGTTTCCTTTGCAGAATAATGCTCAGATAAATGGTAGTGAAAAATTACTCCCTTGTTTCATTCGAGCTACTTCACCTTAAAGGAGTCCCCTGGACTGTGTACTGTGCGATCTGAGTGCATGTTAAAAAGCCCCAGGTGGTCGAAAGTTTCGAAACCCTTCACTACGGTGTCCCTCATAGCCTGAGTCTCTTTGGGACGTTAAACCACTATCAACCCGTAAACATTGAATGCACTCTGAATTATATTTCTATGTTGTTATAAAGCATGAGTAGGACGAAACAAAGAAAAACAGGCAAATTTACCGCTATGCAGTTGGTATTGCGGTGTATCCGTCAACTGTGTCCTTGCTCTGCGTTTTTAAGCAGGTGTGGATAAAACTAAAATTTCTACATTATGCCTCATTGATGAAGTACTGTGAATGCTTGTGCTAGCATCTGTCATGTTACTACATGACAGTCTTCGATTTCAATTAGGGCTCGCACCTTCAGGAATTACTATATGAGGGTCATTTGATATGTGTGGTAAAAATAAAAGAGATGGCACTACAATTGTGTTTTCTTCTAGGTGGTGCAAGAAGCACACTTCATATGATGTGAAAACGTGTTTATGCTTCTACCGACAATTTGTAAGCTTCCGACAGTCATTGGCGCCGGGCTGTGTGGTGATTTCTGCGAAAATGAAAAATTTAGAATTTCGAGCAGTGATAAATAAGCTGAGCGAAGTTCATGGACACTCTACACCATCACTGAAAACTATTTACTACCGGATAAATAAATTCAAACATGGCCAAACTTCGACGCAAGATGAAGCACATCCTGGGCGTCCAGTGAAGTTCACTATACCAGAAATTGTATCGAAAATTCATGGAATCTTCATGGAAGACCACCGATTTAAGATGCATGAGATAGCTAAAATTGTAGACATCTCAACAGAGAGAGTTCACACTATTCTTGATGAAAATTGGAGATGGTCTGTGCTCGTTGGATGTCGCAACTGTTCACGATCCACCAATGGCACACGAGGACAGACATCTTGAAGGAGTGTTTATCGATGCTTTATCGCAATCCTCAGGACATTTAGCATCAATTCTTAACTTCTGACAAGACATGGGTGCATCATTACACTTCAGAATCTAAATAGCAGTCAAAGCAATGGACCGGGCCTGATGAAGGTGCGCCAAAAAAGGCAAAAACTGTTTGTTCAGCCGGAAAGGTGATGGCGACTGTCTTTTGGGATTTACATGGAATAATCTTTGTAGACTACTTACAAAACAGCAAAACGATAAAAGGACCATACTATGCGACACTCTTAGAGCAACTGAAAAAAGAATTGCGCGCTAAACAACCTGGGTTAGCGTGGAAAAAAGTCCTCTTTCACCAACACAATGCTCCACCCCACAGATCGCTTGTTGCGATGGCCAAATTGCACAAGTTAGGCTTTGAGGTTGTGCCTCATTCACCCTATTCTCCGGATTTGGCCCTATGCGACTTTTTTCTTTTTAATAACAATAATTGGTTTTTGGGGGAAAGGAAATGGTGCAGTATCTGTCTCATATATCGTTGGACACCTGAACGGGAAGGGATAAAGGAGGGAGTGAAAGAAGAAAGGAAGAACGAGGTCCCATAGTGGATAATTTCGACCACCTGGGGATCTTTAACGTGCACTGACATCGCACAGCACATGGGCGCCTTAGCGTTTTTCCTCCATAAAAACGCAGCCGCCGCGGTCGGGTTCGAACCCGGGAACTCCGGATCAGTAGTCGAGCACCCTAACCACTGAGCCACCGCAGCGGGTATTTTTTTTTCTTTTTTCCAAACCTAAAAAATTGGCTGGGTGGAAAAAAATTTTCTTGACATGAAGAGGTTATCTCAGTGGTGAATGACTCTTCAAGGGCCTCCACCATCCTTTTTTTCTGAGGGAATGAAGAAATTGGAGCAGCGCTGGAAGAAGTATATGGAACTGGAAGGGGACTATGTTGAAAATATAATATTGTTTTCAGCAAAGTTTCTATCTTTAATTCCGTTTTACCACACTTATCAAACAACCCTCGTAGAAGGGTATTCTAGTGCTTTTCTATACACCGTGTTGTGAGTCAATGGCTACAACGCAGTGAATATGCTGTGCAACAGAAGCACAGTAAAAGTTGAGTGAAAGTGCTTGAATGCTACGAACAAATGAAAAAGCAATCTTTTATGCCCTTAGTGGTTCTGAATCTGTGCGATTTATTCAAGATTGTTCTCTGAAATATGTTACTACGCGAAAGCATACGGGCCCTCTGCTTCCGAAAAGTCAGTGTTGGCGTTGGCATGACGGAAAAATCTGGATTGCTCAGAAAAGTGGCTGTTACAAGAGGCTCCGATATATGGCGCCAGCCACACCAGGCGACACAGGGGTTTCGAGTCAGACACGCTACCACTTCGTTCGTGCGGCTTGATTAAAGTGATGCTTTATATGCATTTCCTGTGGTCTTTCACATAATGATCGTGACTATGAAAGAGGAAACAATATCCGTATCTGCATCGGCAAGAGGAGCTGCAGTTTCATCGTGCCCTTAAAGGCTTAGCCTAAGTGTACCTCCAACTTTTAGAAGGCAGGAAATATCTGGGCATCTTTTGTTGTCCAAAGTGTTTTTGTTTCCATGCTCTATTCTGTGTGCAGTTCTTACTATTTAAATTCTGTTCTAACTTTTTTGCTGCTGGCTTCACTTCATTCAAGCTCCAATTTCACCACTTCCCACCGTACTGTATGTTTCTAATCCATTTTTTACTGTATTCTATTGTATTTTCTATCATATCGTGTTTTATAATATTAATGAGCATGCATGCTTGGCAGCTGGGAAAATGGGTGCACCTTTTCCTCTCCGGTTTCTTCTGCCTTTCAGTCTGGTTTTATGCTCTGCCTTCCTCTCTTTAGGTCATGGGCAGTCAACCAGTTGACATCAAAAGGTTCTGATCCAGTCTCACACTAAGATGCCTGATGTGTGCTGGCTCATGGCATGTGGTAACATTGTGGCTCCAAGCCTAAGTGGATTGGGTCCACTTGCACACACTCCAAGCCGTATTTGGTATGGACTTATGCTTCTTTCTCTCACTGTTTTTGTCTTCTCTTCTCTTGTAGCGTAGTTCAGGTGTCAGCTTAGTAGTGTGAGAGAGGTATGGCGCCCTTTCTTGTGACATTATCCTCATCACGAAGATGACTTGTTTGTAAAAGGTCCGGTTAATCCGTGCTACCCCTGAATTAACCCACTGCAGGAATGCGAGTTTGCTGCGTGTTTTTGTTTCGTCAAGTGTGTCTAGCTAGCATTGCCACTAAACAAGTCTTTATCATTTTGTTGCTTCAATGTATTCAGCATTTATGCAACAGAAATAGTGTTGTAGTGCTTACATCTTGTCCATGCCCACTTAGAGTCCTTTGCTGTTCTTGGCATTTTAAAGGGATCGTTTGTTTTTATGTGAAAAAATCTTTCAAGTCGTATGACGTGTTCCAGGAGAGGATGTCCAGAGGGATTAAAAGTATGAGCATGGCAGCATTGGCACAAGCACAGATATTTAAGGCACAGAATGAGACCGTGCAACAGAAAAAACTATCACACACAAGAGAACAAAGTTGCATACCACAAGCACATGTGAGGAAGGCCACAAACATGTGATCAAATGCCAAAGAGAGTTCATAACAAAGAAAGACCCTGTGCCCATTCTAAAAAAGATGAACAGCCACTTCTTCAATAAATTTAAACACGATGTTAAAGTCCTGATATCTCACCTCCAAGACAGTACGGACAGAGTGAGTTCTATTGCCACTTTGCTTATAAGTCTGGTCTGCCTGATCGGTGGGTGCAGTCTATGGTCACAGCATTGGAGTGCATCATAGGAGTACAAATCAGTGGTGTAAACACTGGTGGCAGAAGATCTGCCCAAGTAAATGCCGCTATCACAGCTGGGCTTGCGGTCTGGTGCTGCAGGTGCGGCAAAAAGCAACAGGACTGATGCAAAGTCGGCTAAGCCTTTTCCGAGCCATATGTCTCAGCCCTGGGCAAGAACACCCTGTAAAGGACGTGCACAAGTGTCGCCCTCCTCTTGTCATTCTATCTCACTCACTCCACATCAGCCCAGGCTCTTCTCTTCTTCTTCTTCTTCTTCTTCACCTCAGTAATTATAGCACATACCCACGCAGGGAGATTGGCCGAGGTACAGTGGAGAATACCAATAAAGAATCTGCACGGGGAAAAAAAGATGTGAGGCGGCGGTGTAGAAAACTTAATCAAGATAAAAATTGAAAAATTCAAATAAATTAAGGAAATATGAATTAGCAGGAATAGAATCAAGCATTTTTTGACATGCGACAGAATTTTGTATACAGCTAACAAGGTAACCGATCAGTTGCACTTATGTAATCATGACGGAAGTCGGAAACACCGCTTCACGGGAATCCCTTGGCGCTTGCACCGAACGAGAAAAGAACTGGAAGAGACAGAGGCAGTCCTAACCTCAAAAGGGGGACTTCGAAATACTGCTTTCTCTGAACTGCGAACCGCCGGCAAGAGAGGAGAAAATGATATATTGTTTCAACTTGCCCACATGAGACACAAAGGTTTGTCGCAGCGAACTTGTATCTGCATAAGTACAAATTTAAGTGAGGGATTCTGCATTGCAGAAGCATCATTGACACCTCACAATGCCTTCATATACACCACCGGACACTCCATAGGTGCTTTAAGTGGTGAAAATCCGCCGTATTAAGCAACAGATCACTCAAGCTAGGTGAAATATGTTGGAACCGCTGGAAACGTGAAGTTTTCAACAAAATGGGTTGAGGGATGGTATAGATTACAGGAGCGCTGAGAGCTGACCTTGCCAATAAATCAGCCACCTAGTTAAAATAGACGCCCGAATTCCCAAGAAGGTACCCAGACAAAGCGGATCTTAGGCACTGTGCAGAGAACAAAAAACCTGAGTGAACGGTTCAATAAAGATTTTCCAGAATTTTCGAGAGAGGCTACAACTGAAAGGCAGTCTGCAAGAATAAGAACCTGTTCTACATGCCTGGGAATTTTGAGAAGAGCCAAGCCACAAGTCAAAAACTCTGTGAAGAATATAGTAGTATAATCGGGGATATGAACGGAATAGCTCCAAGCCAGATCCTGCGAATATATTCCAATTGCCGCCTCCTCATAGCTGCCGCAAACATCAGTGGAGAGAACAGTATGATGAGGAAAATTCTGTAGGTGTTCAGAAAGAAGACCATTTAGGATAATTGCAGCCATATGTTTCGCATGGGACGGGAAAATATGGTCATAATAGAAGACGGGGTCAGCCTGTGTATCAGCAACTCATTGCAAGGAGATCAGACCAACCTGAAGCGGGGCTAACAGAGCCTGCGTGAACCTAACTTGTGGAAGCTGATAGTGTGGCCAATGATTAGAGAAAAACAGGTGGCATTAGGATAGAAAAAATGGGAATATTAACGCCGGGGGCCAGATCAAAGGACCTAAGGAAAGTACGCACTGTTAGAAGTTGGAAGCGGGAATAGAGATTGAGGATACGGGCTTCGAGATAAAGGGCAGCGTTTGAAGCTGATTTTGGGAGCCCGAGGCATAGGTGCAGGGCACGCCTTTCCAATAAGGCTAATGGCTGCAGCTTGTAGTTTGCCCTACCAGAGAACAAGACAACCAAATTCCGGAATCTGTCTCAAAATAAGGCTTTTAGAGCAACAGTGACGTGTCGCGACACATGCCTAACTTTTTATTGCTAACTCGTGTCAAATGGCCCAGAGCACGTTTCCCTTTAATAACATTATTCTTAATATGGTGTCGCCAGTCCAAACTTTGGTCATAAGTAACGCCTAGGTATTTAACCAACTCCATCTACGGAATTGGGGCTTTGTTATACCTGCTGCTTCGTCATCATCTTCTCTCATGTTATTTGCATTTTTATGTAGCGACCTTCTACCCTTGTTGAGTTCTCTCATTCTTCTTTCGGCATCAATTTTTTTCTTGTCTTCTTGAATTACGACAAATGACCAATTGTAAAACATCTGGGCCACCAGTTCCTTATTAAGTAGACAGAAATACCAGACACAAACTTTGATGGCAGCCGTGGCCGAGTGGTTATGGCATCCGTCTAGTCAAGAGACCTGGGTTACAATCCCACTGGAACCTAGTTTTCTTTTGAGTGTTCTATTTTCGCGTGTTTTTAAGTGGTGTGGAATGATAGACAAAAATTTGTGGACAAGAGGGGGGGTGAAAATATAGTCAAGTGTATTCCTACTCACAGAAGGCCGCCACCGTCTGGAAGACATTGAAGTAACGAACGTTAGCTTTATTGGCTGTGCGTAAAATGAAAGTCTTTCCGCATCCGGCAGGGCCAGTGAAGAAAACCCTGAGCGATTTGGAAAAGTAAACCAACTTTTCCACCTAGTGGAATGATTGATGCCTAGCGCCACCTGTCAGAAAAATTACGATGCACGTCTACCCGTTGGGGAGTTGCGCCCCCGCAGGTTACGTCCCAAATGGAATTTGCTTCGTTTGGGGGGTCAAGGTGGACCTAAAATTCGGCTTGTGGAGCAATATTGTAACGCTTCAATTAGCAATTGCTTGTATACCATGTTTACCTTTTATTTCATTGTGGTTTTATTTCTATACCACAACCCGTAGGGTTTATTTGCCTACCAAATTCGGTACACAACTCTCCCCGAATGGCCTTGTTGTCGGAGTATATATAGTGAAACGAATGTGTGCAGTGTAGCCGGCGCTACAAGTGTCAATGCGAGGTGTGCTGTTTTCTAGTTGCTGCCACAGATGGCACGATGATCTCAGGGTGGTAGCAGACCCCACAAAATCTCCAAACGTAATGGATAAGAGCTAACCCTCTTAAAACGTAAGGACAAAACTTGGCCGCCACTGCCACCACCCTCCTGCCTCTGTCTACTCTTTGTTCTGTAGTTCTAATTTCACTGGTGGCACTTTTTGTTCTAGTCAGATAAGAAATGTTCTGGTGACGGGTAAAAATACTAACTTTTCAGCTGTGTACCTTAACATATGGCATACATTGACGATACATTACGATGCGATGCACACAGTTAACTACCAAAGGGCTGTCTAACCTTTGAGAATGAAGGCAGCGTGATACACGTACTGAAGTCAACATTACAGCTGCAAGCCATGATCCAGAAAAAGAAAAAAACAGCTACACGTGTCAGGCAGAAAGGATTTTTATCTGAATGATTAGTGATGGTAGCACTTGCTGACTTGTGCAGTTGCCATCTTATTATACCACAGCTTTACTCACAGGGGTGTCTCACCTTCAAAGCTATATCTAACTGTGAGGAAGTGACTATTTTCTGCGCATAGCACAAGGTCCAAACTACTACATGCTTTTCAGGTATGCATTTCTAATGTGTGCTCATAAATATTTCTGTGAGTTGGATCTCTTCGACATATTTTCAGTTTCATGGAGCAACTAAAGTAATTACTGAGGACACTTAAGGAACTTGCATGTGAGCAATGTGAAAGCATTGCAATTCTCTTTTGAGTTAGGTTCTATTTCTTTGTAGTGGTGCACTTGTAGATACTAGTGCAAAATATTGCTGGTTAACATTTCATATTTTCCCGCTTTGATGATGTCACGCCATTTCAAGACTTTAAATATTGGAACAGGTGTACCTTTTCCAGAATTGCTTTAACAATTTCCGCATTTGGAGTGTTTGATTAAATTGTAAAATGTAGCATTATATGAAGTAGAGATCGCAGATAGATGAGTGGTCATTTTAAAGATGCGCTGAAAATGCAAAAAAACAACTGGTTTTCAAGCCCAGCACAGCATATGCAGAACTTGTTGCCGTTAGTCCGATGTACAATCCAGCAAGAGGACAAAGGCTTTCCTCCCCTGTGCTGCAGCTGCTGTCCTCCTCGCCTGTGAAAACGGTCCAGGAATGTGCCATCCTAACATTTTATTCAAGTGACAGTATCAAGTGAAACACAGAAGTTAAAAGTTAAAAACTATTGCTTCGCTGCAGTCGATGTGTATTTCTCATGTCTCATGATTTCGAATGGAGGCTGTGCCGGAAGCGCTGCCAATAAGCTGTGCCAAGCACATTTCTGCGTTGTTTTCCCTTAGAACAGAAGCAGTGAGCCCGCCCTGCAGTTGGCCATCTCCTGCAAGACATGCGGTGACCAATCCTCCACGTGACACCTCTTGGAGCAGCGCCATCGGAGCATGCACTTGCTGAAGTCGGAAGGTAGGCATTGCTGTAGATACTGCCTATAGACCAGTGATTACAAGTAAGGAAAAATTTAGTCATTTAGCACTGTTATTGTTTACTTTGATGCACAACTCAGCAAGGTGGTTTCTCCAGGATACTTAAAGGGGCCCTGAACGCTGCTTAGTAAAGTTGTGCTATGCTTGTGATGTTAAAGGATGCCACTTCATGAGTACTATGCTCCAACAATAATGTAGTTATTGACCCTCTAATGTGGAGTAAATGGGCTTAGGGACAAGACAGATATTTCAACTTTACGACAGGGAAGTGCATCTGATGTGGAGTACTGGCATTTGCGAAAGAAATTATTTCCGTACTCTTCCCGGGTAATGAATAGTGATAGCTGGGTGGCTACAGATGGTACTTATGGAGTGTGCATTCTTGTTTTCTCCTTTGTGCCATCGGCGAGGCTGCTGTGTGCCCTCTCTGCTCCTTTCATTCCTTCCCATGCAGAAACAATTTTACCACACACAAGCGGACCTATACCTGAGAGCGGCCCATCGTGTGCCATGTTTTCCAGAGGGGCTTCACGTGGCAGAAGAGTCTTACCACTCACCCGCTGGTCCACTTGGAGGAGAGGCCGCATGAGTGCACCAACTGTGGACAGCGCGTCAGCCGAGCGGCTAACCTGGCGCGTCACGGCAGAGTGGAGCACTCTGTCAACTATAAGGTTATGTTGTTAGTGTGTTGCCTCTGCAGAAAATGGGTGTTTGAACCACTTTTGTTTGTGACAATGATGGGCATTTGTGACGGTGAACCAACACGCCCAAACATATTCCCTCCTGAAGTGAATGTCTACTAGTTTATCAAATGGGTAACTCTCACTGCATTTTACTAGAGCAATAAAACTAGTTGTGCCATCTTGCAAAATCACACCACTGACAAGTGAGGGCAAAACACAGATGCCATCACCTGCCAGTAGTGCGACCCACTAACCCACCAATCTCTACAACAGCAAAGGCTTCACCCTACCCTCCAGAAGTCCATGACAAAAGCCTCATGGGCAGTCAAGCAAAGGAACTTTATTTCACAACTTTACAAGGGACAAAGATGGCTGAAGGAATCAGATGAATAATCCTAAGGCCTGATAATAAGGCTGGCAGTACCTGTAAAATAAATAAGTAGTGGAATAATTGAGCCCAAATTAATGAGATTCCATTGCACTGGCTTCCAAATTGGAAGAAGCTTAACTCACTACCTTGGTCAACTGCTGTTAAATTCATTGTAGTGGCAGTTAGGCATGTCTGCAAGGAAAGGGCCCAGTTCAAGCCACCACACAATGTGTAGAGTGGCAGCAAGACTCATGATCTAAAAAACAATCGTATCCACTAAGTGCAATATAATCACAGTTGAATTAAAGCGTAGGCTTAGTGAAGGAAACCAAAGATATCTTTCATACCAGACAGCAGCAGATGCACTCCATCAAACTTGGTTCTAAAACACAAAAATTTAACACAAGGAATGGGACATGGAAAAGAATCAGACTGAAAGTCTGTGCTAGTCCTGTATACACATTCTTGTGTCCCATACCTTCCACAGGTTTTATGTTAAGAAATCATGTCATACAAAGTAGCCGCTCACTGTATGCTCCTTGAATTTATTGCTTTTTTTACGCGATTGCATAAGAAGATCCTCACGTTCCTGGACCCACCACATGGTGCCACGCTTTGCCACAGGGGAAGTGGAGAGGAAAATCTCCACTCTGGCATGTGTGGTTATGCATAGCAGCTCAAAACAAGGTTCTTATGCTATCCCATTGTCACAGTTAATGACAATTAGGTGTCCTCCAAGCTTTTATTTCTTCATTTATTTATTTCCACATACTGCAACGCATTGTGTGCTATGGCAGGATTGGGTTGAAAAAAAAAGTGCAACGTACACAACGGAGTATAAAAAACAGATGTGCACACCTGAGCACTTTTATACCCAAAAATACAAACAGAGAAAGGAAAGGGTAAACAAATGAGAAACTTTACAACTGGCCTCTAGGCATAGATGCTCGGTGATTATGCGTCTTGGATAGCGGGTACAAAACATCCGGACGAGCACCTGCAAATGGGCCCTGGCATGAATTCCAGACTTTGATGAAGCGAGAAATTGAATTGGAACACACCATATAAACTCGTGTAAGGGCTGCACTTTCTTTGTTTTAAAATTCTGATGTGAATTATTAAGGTGTAGCCCATGCACGAATAAAAAACATATACTAACCATATTTTTTTCTAATTGCCCTGTCCAAAATGGGGCGCAACTCTTACACGATATTATATGATTTAGTACATGTGTAGTATGGTATAAAGTTTAGACTTCTCACTGCTGATTCTGGCACAAAGCATATGTAATGTCTATTTGAGAGTGTAGCCTAAGAACTGGTACTGCAATGTAAGAATTGCAAAGATTAAATGTGGCAATGGGAAGAGAGTGAAAACAAGTTCTATGAAAGAAGTGTACAAAAGGATGAAAGGTCACGATCATAACGACAAATAAACTCACAGAATTTCTTTGGACTGCATTTCCAACTTGTTAATATCTGACTGCTTAAGTGGTTTTCGAACTAGAGATGCATCATCAAAAAATGAAGGATTAGAGATTTACACATTAGTAACTTTGTGTCTTTTGGAGAAATGGTTAGAGTTCACTGTAGATAATCTAGTTTTGTTAGAGCTTTACTACATATGTAATGAATGGTGATTAGACCTTGACACGTTATGCACAAAAATGACAGCAAGACAACTTTTACTCCGAGACCTTATTTACAGCACGGCCACAGAAAGACGTCTGGACATTTTTCTCAAAATTGATGTTTATTGATGTTCAAGGGAATTCCCTTATCTAAAGCAAGCAGTGAATCCAGTGCTGCACCATATGAATGAAATAACTAGGTGAATAAGAATTGAGTGGAGTGCATTTTCACTCTCAGTTGATTAAAAGCAGCTTACCAGTATTCAAGAGAAAAGTATATGCCAGCTGTATCTTACCAGTACTCACCTAAGGGGCCGAAATGTGGAGGTTCACTTAAAGGGCTGAACTTCAGTTGAGTGCAAATCAGTGAGCTATAGAAAGCAAAATGATAGGTGCAAAGTTAAGAGATTGGAAAAAAGCATAGTGGATGAGTGAACAAAGGCTGGTTGATGACATTCCAGTTGAAATCAAGAAAAAGAAATGGGCTTGGGCAGGGCGGGGAGGTGCGGAGTTCGATCCCCAGTGCCACCGGGTACCCATCGGTGATGCAATGGGTACAAGCTTTCCCCTGGTCTGGTGCTCAGCTTATTTAGGGTGAAATGCTTGGGAAATGGGTCTTTGACCCCACCTTGAGAAAAAAAAAGGGCCACAAATGGGCTTCTACTACACAAGGCGGATTTAACGTTGTTGACGGCGGAACTTATCGCTGATCCGTCAGAGCAACTGTAAGGCAAGATAACTATGTCCCCTTGATCCATCTGTTTCTCAAGATGCCGATTCGCAATCTTCACTTTAAAATGTTTTCTGCAATTACATTTCAGCAAATGGCACCACACGCTTAGCTGCTAAGTTTTTAATAGTATAGTTTTCATGCCAGATTACAGTAATAGATTACAGTATAGGGGCACGTAAATTGACGTGCTGCTTTTTGGCAGTGACAGGGATGCAGATTGCAAGTACCCGAAATTTATATGTGATACTAAAAGCGGTAAGTGCGACTTTATCTGCAAGATGATGATTAGGACTCGGACTCTTAGCATGGCACTTAAAATGTAGCTTGAGCTCCTGTTTAAAAACCTGAGCCAACAATGCCGAGGCTGGTTTTCATGCGACAGCACCCTTGCAAAAGAAATATTAGTCACTATGATGTATCTTGTTGCTTACATCAGCTAGCAAAAATCATCTGAAAAAGAATGTGCTGCACCAAATAATAAGTTTGTCTCACCAAAAGACTGTTCACGTAGCTATGTTGCCCCAATACAAAAGCGCCAGAAACTACATTTGACTCCATCCCAAATGCATCTAGAGGCCTTTCACTATTTCCATTCTGATTGCCAAATATCTCCAAATGATGGCATAGCAGAAAGCATTCTGTAGATGTTTAGTGCACAAAGCCCAAGAAAAAAAAGCTAGGGGCATGCTTAAGCCTATGTATTTAAGAGTAGAATGTGATAGCTGGTTTTTGGGGGTTTAATATCCCAAAGCGACCCAGGCTATGAGGGACACCATAATGAAGGGCTCTGGAAATCTTGACCTCCTGGGGGTTCTTTACTTGCACTGACATCGAACTGTACACGGGCCTCTCGAGTTTCGCCTCCACCGAAATTCGACCGCCGAGGCCGGGATGGAACACGTGTCTTTCGAGTCAGCAGCCGAGCGCCTTAACCCCTTAGCTACTGTGGCGGCAGAACGCAATAGCATTAATGGGTTAACGCTCATACATGTGGAATTGGTCATTCTCCGCTTTACATTGACACATCTCTGGGAGTTCTCTCACCACTCCTCATACAGTGGCGCAGCAGTAACGCAATGCACCACTGCCCTGCGACAGCAGGTGCTGCCACCAGTGGCGCGGAAGGCGCTCGACAAAGAGCATGCGTGATAAAGCATGCGGCACAATTTGTAAAATGCGCCACGGGCATTGTGTATCTCATCCCGCTCAAGTGTGGTCGCGTGTATGTGGGCCAGACAGAACGCTGCGTGAATGAACGCGCAGGGGAGCATCAGCGTTCAATTAGGAATAGAGAAGGAGCAAATTTGCCTGCTCATTGCATTGCATGCACGGGTTGTGAGCCACTGCTAAATAATATCAGAATTCTGGGCAGGAGTAATGACAAAGTTTCCCGTGAACTTCTAGAGGCATACCACATCAAGGCAAGAGGTGATAACTGTGTGAGTGACACCTCCGTTTCATTGTACAACGCGGAAAAGAATTTTTTGGAGCGGTTTTGATGGATTGTCGCGCAGGGTTGATTTGCCTTCTTTTCCTCTCCTTCCCCTCTTCGTAGGCACGTGTGCACACTGCCTATAAAAGCGGCACTGAATCTAATAAACACCAGTTGATAGTTTGCGCTCTTTCAGTCTCCCTCGTGCTTTTTCCTGTGTGTGTCGTTTGTGCACAATTCGTACCTACAACAGTATGCACCAACTCGCCCAACAAGAAGTTCTTCTTAGCCACCAGTGGAGGCTGCGAGAACCAGGTTGCTCTCCCCGAACAACCTCTTTCAAGCAGTCATTATTTTAACTGCCACCGGCCACGGTGGGCAGTTTGCTCATAAACTGGTGGGCAGGTTGTGATGACGTAACAAGGTCGCAAGGATGACGTAACAGATCTTTCATAGATTTTTCACTCACACCAACAATGCCGAGGCCGGTTTTTGCTCTAACACAGCGCCCTTAATGCCATCTTGTTATAACAGCAAAAGCTCTAAGGGATGCAACAAGTGCCACTATGCAGTTTACACACCTGGCTGCTTCAAGATTTTTCACAAACCAGAAAAATTTTACTCGCACTAGATTTTGTGACTGTCTTGAAGGCTGAATAAAGTAAATAATTATTATCATTCTTGAACGAAACTAGCAACCTGCATCTTGAAGATATAAAGGAAAAGCTGTAGAAAGTGCACGGAGAGCTGGAAGATGAATCATGGCCAAAACAGGATGCAAGGAGCTCAGAACCTGCTTTGATTCACAGACCCTCAACAAAGCACTGGGGTGAGAGAAGCATCCAGTACCAACGCTGGACGACATCGTGCATGCTCTTTAGCAGATAAGGGCCACCTGTAAACTTGATCTGACGAATCATTATATCAGAGCATCGTGTCCTGGATCAGTAGTCAAGTACTGTTGACTATATTCTACACACTTGGACACAGATAAATGTTTGCCACTTGGTATCACCATGGCTAAGGAAGTATTTCAGAAACCATTTCAGACACCATTTGATTGCCTCGAGGGCAGCAGGCATGCCACACGTGACAGTGTTGTAAGGCACAGAATAACAGAAGCTGAAGAAACTAATTAAGAGGTGCGGTACACAAGGAATTTGAAACAGCAGGCCGCACCCAAAGCTGAAAACCAAAGAAGCCATCTTCTTTTGGGCGCTAATGTAACCTGCAAAGCTCACAAGTTAGCCTGTTTCAGCTGCCAACAGAGCGCTATAGTGCTTAGGACTTGATCACAAGATTGCAGGAATCACATCAGTAATATAGAGATAAACAGGAATTGGGGATAAGAAAGCGGTGGAGGCCCCTCAGCTCAATGCAGACATTTTTTGTAAAGATACACTTGCACGATATACTCATCTTCATGGCGAGGAGAAGGAAGCTATGGAGAGTGTAAAGACAATGTAAACTGCATCGCACTGGGTGGACGCCTGAACTGCACCAGGAGAAGGAAGAGACGACGGGAAGTGAAGAATGAGAAA
Source organism: Amblyomma americanum (assembly GCF_052857255.1). NCBI lineage: Eukaryota > Metazoa > Arthropoda > Arachnida > Ixodida > Ixodidae > Amblyomma > Amblyomma americanum. The sequence goes on from NC_135505.1 coordinate 124,037,512, forward strand.
GGGAAAGGAAGAAGTGCTCCAAGTACACACCACGCAGAGTTTAGAGCATGTTTGGGTAGATCCAACCAGCTATGCTCATGATCATCGTGTCGCAGCTTGCCTGCGCACTACAGATGTAGCGGTGGGTCTCTTGGCTTGCTCGCAAGCATTGAGCGATGGGCTAGTTGGTTCTGTATGACTGAAAAGTGAAAGAGCAGTGCAAAGAACAGGAAGGAAGGGGGCAAGCAATGGATGATAGAGACAGGCAACTTAAAGAAACATCTGCTTTTCTGCTTGCTAAGACTATATTCATGCTGATGTTGAAAAACACAAGAACAGTGCACACACAGTAGAGTAGGAAGTAGAGAAATTTCAGCTTGAGCTAAATGGTGCCATATATTCGCAGGAAAAGTAGTGGAATTCTAATACTGAAAATACACAGAGTACAGGAAAAAACAAACAAATGAACATGTTACACTACAAATGATCCCCACTAATTCCTTATTCAGAATGATTTTTAAGACCAGCCTTGAATCAATGATACAAAGGCAAAACTATTATTAGGAGTGCGAAGGATGGGTTAAGTTACTGAGGTGGATCATTGAGCTAGTCGGTGCAACCTCGTCCACATCTATGTGTTGCTTCCTTGTGTCTGGTTCTTCTCTGCTGCTGTTTTAAATGGCTTAGGTCTAAGGTAAAATCTTGAAAAAGATCGTGTGGCATTTTATTCGCTCATGTTCCAGTGCATATTTCACTGTGAATATTTCTTTGCACCACCTCTTTTTGTGAGGCATACTTATGTCCATTGTACCAACTAACTCGCAGCATGCCATAGCAAAGCGTGACCAGCCATTCACAGAAGATTAGCATTCACAGAAGAGTGAGCTCTAATTGCAGTCCATCATGCAGTGACATTACCCGACAGTTCCTTAGGTAACAGGTGAATGCAGACATACAAGAGGGCACCGGCAGTCAGGTAAGCAACAGATTATATTGGGGAGTCTACAGGGATAAGGTGGCCGCAGGCAGTTCAGAATAGGGTTACTTAGAGGGATATAGGAGAGGTATTGTTCTGAAGCTGGCATACTCAGGCCAGTGATGACGACACAGTAACATTATAAATATTGTCACGACTGAAGTCACAGGGAAGGTACACGTTGCCGAGGGCCAGAGAATAAGGTCGGCTTGCCGTTCCGATCACAGAGTCACAGAGACCAGCATCAGCGCGCCGCTCGTGCCCACAACAACCGCTTCGTCGTCGTCGGCACCAAACAAGGCTGTCGCGCGGCGCTAGGCACGTGGCAATATATTACGACACATAGTTCAGCATTTCTCTCACAAAATTGATGAACTGGCCGTTTAATATTTCAATTGCATTCACTCTGCCTTCATGACTCAGGCCAGGAGCAACGAATAAGAATTGACATGACAGTAATATTAATAAAAATAACAATTAGATAAGAATAAGGAGTAAATAATGGGCACAAAGAATGAAAGTCAAGATAGGGTCAGCAATGAAGGATGAGTCTTCTGCGTAGTGAGCATTTCTTTACTCTTTGGTTCATTTCCGAAAGGTGAAAAGAACTTAATTCAGATTTATGTCTCGATGCAACCAACCACAATGACGATCACACAATAATTAATGTGGTAGTTTTTCTTCTGCCCATTTCCTGCGTAGCGAAGGTAGCGAGAACAATATTCAAAATAATGCCCAACTGTGACCAATTGCCAGTACGCTTAGCCCAAAGTCGCACCTATTGCCAAGCTAGACTTCAGCACGAGAATGTGATGAGCGTCCTAATCGTTGTGTGGCATCTCTTCAATCACGGCTGTCCTTGCACTCTCTTCGTTGTTCACATTCTGTACTTTGCAAGCAAGGGAGGTAGCATCAGTACTTACATAACTGTTAAAGTTTAGTAACTACTGGCTTTTGTGTAACTTGCAATGCGTTGGGTTTTCTACACTGTATTACGGTTGTAAGTCTGTTCCTCTGGCCTGCTTTACTTTTTATGCATCGACCAGCTTTTTTAAATCTTCAGTAATACAGAAGTCAGCGGCGAAGGCTTCTTCTTCAAGATCAGGTTCGTAAATACATACATCTATAGTGCACCAAGATGGGCCGACACTCTGGTGCTACCACTGTGCTAGATGGTGGATCCCTCTCGCGTCCTCTCCACAGTGAGAGAGAAGGCGTAAGAGACGGGAAAAGAGATTGACAGGAAGCCGGTCCAGGAGAAGGAATTGGAGAGCCAGTGAGCAGAGAATATATGAAAATGTCCAAATGGGATTCTTTATGGTCCCAGTTCAAATGGTTTATTGGCCCATTCCCTGTAGCTGCTGGGACCTGTAGCCACTGGACCAGTTGCTGCTGGAACCAGTAACTCCATGCTGAAAGTAGGAACATTTATTTGGATAAAGGATGCGTGTAATATGTCCTTAGATTTCTAACCTTTCTGACAAGTTACAAAATGTTTTAAAGAGTTGCTTAATGAGAATCAGCACACTCCAAAAATTCAGAAAAATAGAAGCAACCTACACTAAATGCGTCGCCCTGCAGAACCACACAAATCTGCCTATAGTGAGAACAGACAGCTTTAATCATAGCAAGCGGCAACAAGCCCAACAACAAAGCAGTGCAATACACATAGCTTATATGAGAAATATACACTCACGTTAATACAAACTATTACTATGAGCTCATGCTTATATACTCCCTCATTAAGGGCATCCCACAGGTGCTAGTGAGGAACAGTTGATAAACATAGTTTTCTCATTAAATTTCAGCACTATTTTTACAATTTATAGCAGAAAAACTCAGATTTACGTTAAAAATTTTGTTAATTGAGGAATACCATTACAACATAAACAGAAAAAAGTTGTAAATCAAACAACAAAAAGCTCTCTGTAGGAGCCAGTAGATCCCACTTCCGAACCAGAAGCCCCCAGCAGAGACCAGAAGAGGCTCCTTACAGGGACCATTTCAACCAGCAGAAATCCAGAAGGCTTCCTTCCGGGACCAGTAGACCCCAGCACCAAACCAGAAGGCTTCCTTCTGGAACCAATAGACCCCAGCACCAAACCAGAAGGCTTCCTTTTCGGACAAGATGAAACCATTAGAAACCAGCAGAATCCCATTAACAAATTTTCATTTACATGCACTATTGCATATATGCATTATTATATATAATACTGCATTGTTGATATCGAGATTCACAGCTGCCTAAATCCGTGTCTACACTGCACGCCAGCGCATCTCAAAGGCTTGCATTCAGGCAGTGAAAGTATGTGCAGACTATTGAGAAAGTTGTAAAACCGTATTTAATGAATATATCCACAAAAGATAAGTGCACCTGGCAGATTGGACCAAACGTGATTTTTTATCTTTGAAAGTGAAAACAAAAAAGAGAGAGAAGACTGGAGTTCATACTGCTTCATTCAAAACACGGAGATATGTATCTGCAAAATTCACAAGTGAATTCAGGCCTGTTACCACCTGACCACTCGGAAGTGCTTCCTCCCGAGACCTGGCAGTTCGCGACACATCCCTGAACAGCAATTGCACGCATGAAACTAGAGCTGTTCTACCTTTCGGCGCTGCCCTAAGCGCTATTGCCCATAGGCTGAATAGCCCCTCAACAGTGTCGAATTTGCATACTATATACAGAACCGCTCACCCCACCAACTCAATCAACACATTGTAGCCGCTGTGCAAAGCTCAGGCGCTGATGCACAGACTTGAAAAAAAAGCCAAATCTGACACCCACGTTGGACCGTATGCATTAGGCTGACAGCGCTGCATCGATCAGAGCCATATTATGTGCGCTGTTTTTGAAGGTCCGCCTCGTCACTCGAACTTAAGTGCGCGCATTAAATATGAGCGCGCTTTTCAAACAAGCGGCTACGGGGCGGTTTGTCGCAGCAAAGTATGAATAGCGCTAGCGCTATGTTTCACGCCCTGAAATTTAGATCGAGACCTGTGAAGTCTTAGCACTATATTTGCGCGTTTGAAGAGACTCAACATACTGCCACATACCAACGCGACCAAGCAACCCTCCTAAAAACTTCTGTTAAAAAAAAAAAAAACGGACTACATCAATGTGGCCAGATGAGTGTTCGGATCCTGCTAGCTGCACTGGCTGTGTGATCATTTGTAATCACTTGTTTGTAATTACTGGACGAATGTAAACTAATATTCATCGCAATACGTTCAAAAAAGAATTAATAGTTGCGTTATAGTCAACTAAAATAATTCTGCATGCTTAAACTGCCTTATTGTTGCAGAAGCCGCTAAGCGCTCAAACAGACGACAGCCTTTACGGGCGGCAGTTAACTCGCAGAAGTTTAGTGAGATCTTTGCCCAGACTTTCGTGTGTTGATTAAGATGGCGAGCAAAGGAAAGTTTGCCGACATTCGTAAGTATTTCACGCAAAAAGAATGGAAGGGATTGTCGCAATTCATGAAGTCGCGGTACGCGAACATAAAAGAGAACTACGAGCTGATGGTGAAGCTGAGTGAGTGAACTCTTTTTGACTGCCTCCCTTCGGAGCTGTTCGTTTGAAAAAAGGTCTTGCTTCAGCAATTTTCCGCGATTAATGTACCTCATGGCTGCCAGAATGTAGCAATCTTCAAACACAACAGCTGTGCATATTAGAAAATTGCATGATGCCCATCGCTTTTAAAATTTGAATGAATTTTGGGGCCAGGATCAACGGCTCAGAGTCGTGGACAAAATAGGAGTCACTAATTGCTACCATAAAAGGGGATACAAAAAAAAATAATTGCTGAAAGCAGATATAACTCATACCTGTATATTTACAGAACTGGAACCTCCGCTCCCTGAATTTATGAAACCAAGACCGGCCCCAGCTAAACCGGCGGAACTTCCAACAAAGTCCAATTCCCGTAAGTAAATACAAAGAGCTGTCACAGTGTCAGGTGCTGAGATAATTCTTTTTTTTTATTCTTACAGCCACTTTCTTGCTTCTTATGCTGAATAAAAGATGCACGTCTCTGCCTCAGTTGCATCTGTGAGCGATATCGGAGAGGGCCGTGCACATGACTCTGTACAGTATTGTGCGTTTTTATCGTGAAGATTTTCAAAAATTTCCCCGCCTCAACCGCTGGCTCATTTGCGGTGAAACTGCACGCAGAGCTTGCGTATTATGGTAACTTTTCTATCGTAGCAAGTTTGACAACGGTACTTACTTAGTTGAGCCATCTGTTTTTGAAGTGGAAAACGTCACGACAAGGCCACCGAGGCGAGCATTGCAAACAATATTCTTTGAAAGGTGAAATCAGTCGTTCTAATATTTTTTCCCGCTCAATTAGCAGAAAATGTTGTAAGCGCTTCAGTTGAAGCAGACGAAACGGCCGGAACGGCATAGTCAAGCGGCCCGCGCTTCTTGCAATGCTCGCCTCGGCGGCCTTGTGACATTTTTCACTGCAAAAACAGATGGCGCCATTGCCGCTCTTCAGCGAAAAAAAAAAAAAAAACGTTGTCTGCGGGTTTTGGTTCGCCGATCTCTACGTAGACGATTACGTTTTCGCATCATGCACGGCTCAAATAAGTAGGTACTGTTGTCAAACTTGCTAGGATACAAAAGTTACTATAACACGCAAGCTCTTTGTGCAGTTTCGCCGCTAGTGAGCGAGCGGTTGAGGCGGGGAAATTTTTGAGTCTTCACGATAAAAACGCACAATACTGTATATACGCTTAGAATGAGTTTTGTTGGAAAATGTGCTTTTATATTGGAGATGTTTTGTTGGAGATGTTGGAAAATGTGTTGAACCAATATTTTGTTGCAGTTGAGGAAACAAAATGTGTTGAACCAATATTTTGTTGCAGTTGAGGAAACAGCTTTTCAGATTGGACGGTCGCGATAAGTTGTCAGTGCGAGCTGCTTCTCTCGATAGGCAAACGATAATGAATACAGGGTGTGACGCAGTTAAATGCGCGGCGTAAAATGCTTTTCTCAGCTAAACTGGTGACTCGTTCGAGCTCAAATTCCGCATAGAAACGGCAGCAGGTAGGTACAAATGTTTCATAATACATTTGCGTGAGGTGATTGCCTTAATCGATCAAAAAAAGTCGGATATTCGCATCGTCTGCGGCGACGAAGACACGAAATTAGCCGTTGTTTCAGGAATTGCACCTGTGGCGCCATCTCGTTTGCCGGATGTCGAGATTCGGCAAAGCAGGGGGGGGGGGGGGGGGGTGTTTTGCGGGAGGTTTCAAGACGCTTTTTCTACTGCTTAATCAATGATCACAAAAAAACATAGTTTGGCCAGAACTCCAATAAATTACAAGTTTATCGTTAAAAAGCGGATCCCACCAAACTTCTCTGCCGAATATTCACGGCCGACAAACGAAATGGCGCTATCGGTGCAATCGCTGAAAAAGCGCGAGTTTCCTTTCGTCGTCGTCGCAGACTATGCTAATATCCGACTTCTTTTTTGATCGATTCGGGCATTTACCCTAACAAATGTAGCATAAAACAATTCGGCCGACCTTTTGCCATTTATTTTCGAATTTAGAGCTCGAACAACTCACCAGTTTAGCTGAGAGAAGCATTCTGCGGCACGCGTTTAATTGTGCGACAGTCTGCATCACGTTGCAATGCTACCTATGTATGACAGGCGCCGTAGTAAAGGGCTCTGGATTAATTTAGACCACTTACCTAGCTAAAGGTTATTTAAGGTGCGGTTTTATATCGACAAAACATGTGTGCGTCTTTGCATTTTGCCTCCATCAAAATTCGCTTCCCCTTCGGTTGGGATTTGATCCCGCGTCCTTAATTGGGGCTCAGCAGCCGGGTGCCATCCACTGAGGGCCCCCAGCGGGTAAATATAGAAGAAAAGACAATCGCGCGTCGCTGCGATTGGATCCGAACCCACGGCCTACCCCTACACATGCCGCGTGCGGTGGTCTCGCCTCACCTACAATAATTGTAATCTAAAAAAACTTCGGGCCTTCCTAACTAGGCAGGCTTTTGTCATGGGTTTTTATGCTGGAAACGTACTTTGCCAGCTGAATTTCCAGCTGGAATGGGATTTTCAGGCTGCGGAAGAGATGCTCCAGCCTGGAAATTTTCCAGCTGGGAGCAAGAACTGTTCGAGGTGGACACGATTTCCGGCTCTATAATCCAGCGGGAAACAAGCGTAATTTATGCAGGAATTGGAAAGTTTCCAAGCTGGAAAGGCATGCATGAGTTGCAGTTGACTAATCCGGCCTGAAATTAATTTTTTTTACTTGTGAGATTTAGGACCTAATTTATTCGGCAAAAGTTAATTCGGAAAAGTTAATTTAGAGATGGATGCTCCCACCAATGGGAGCATCCATCTCTGTCGTCATGGCCAATTTAACCATGGAACACATCGAACAACGAGCCCTCAACTCATTCCACCCGAAACCAAAGATTTTCTTCAGGTATGTCGACGACTGCTTCGCCGTCATCAAAAGATCTGAGACTCAAAATTTCCTTCGTCATTTAAACTCCGTAGAACCTGACATTCAGTTCACGCTAGAGGTGGAACAAGAAAACTCCCTGCCGTTTTTGGACGTCCTCGTGTCCCGAAACTACAGTACCCTTCAATTCTCCGTATACCGCAAACCAACTCACTCAGGGCGGTATCTCCACTTCTCTTCGAACCACCCGATAGTCCATAAAGCATCAGTGGTGAAGACGCTGTTCAGAAGAGTTGAGACACACCCAGCAGAGAACTTGGCACAAAGAAAGAACAACGCACGATATTCAAAAAACTCATCATGAACGGCTACCCAAAAGACTTTATTCAAAAAACCATTTGGCGTCAAAAGCACAACATTCGCCAAGAAATCAACGCACAAACACCAACGCCACCACCAAAATACCTCACTATACCTTATGTCGGAGGTGCCAGCGAAACCATCGCCCGAATCCTGAAAAACAGGTCTCCAGGTTGCGCACAAGCCGTAAACACTGTTGCGCTTTGCCCACCTGTTCCCAAAAACCGGCCGCGGAGAGAAAAAGCCCAAGGCATTGTCTACAAAATTTCATGCGCCGACAGCGACGCAAGCTACATCGGCGAAACCAAAAATTTCAAAGAAAGAATTCGGCAACATAAAAACGACGTCCGCGAATTCGCAAGAGAGTGCAATCCGGTAGCCGAACATTCCGAGGACTCCGACCATAGAATAAACTTCGAAGAAACCCGCATCCTCGGAGCCGAAACAAATTACCACAAAAGGCTCCTTCTGGAATCCTGGCACATCCAAACCACCCCGAACAACATCAACCGCACAAAAGGAAGCCTGCCCCCAGTATATGCCCAGGGACTTCGCTCTTCTACACAACAAAAAAAAGTCGCCATTGACTGCCTCCCCACAGTTCGACAACTTGGCTAACAGCCTTAACCCCCCTACCCTTTCGCACCACAGCTGTCGTTCCTTTGACCCCCTCCTCCCCTCTAGACTTAAAAAGACCCCAGCTACTGCCCTCAGTCACCCCTGAGTCAGCTTCGAAACGTTGGGTTAAAATTAAAATTTTTAGGTTGGGGAAGTAGTTTATTATGTCTTCAAACCCAACCAGACAGGCAAATCTGTCAAAATGTTTAGTTTTAAAAAGTTCATTACGGACGCAATCACGCTGTTTTCACCCAAGTTCTCGCCGATTCTCGCTGAAAGAGAGTCAGTATGGAGACGTATAGGTCAATAAAGCTAATATAAGAGCGAGATCTCGATATTCCTGCCAGGAGTCAGCAGAGCTTTGAGCGACGTTATGAACATAACTTTTGAAACATCACTTAATTACTAGGGATTATATATGGTTTGTTGTTTTACTGTGCTGGGGACTGCTGTTTGGTTCTTGTTCTCCTAATAGAATGTAGTGAATGACACTTGATTGGTGTGCAGCATGTTTGTTTTTCAGCGCACAATAGTAGAATTCCGTTAAAGCTGCTCGATGCGCATGATTCTGTGCCACAAGCTATGCTTACAATTATCCTGGGATGAAATGCAGCCTCGCCCGAGACGTCTTCCAGCGGGTCCCGCTACCCGAGACGCCAGCGAAAAAAGGTCAACTACAGGGAATGCGAGGGAAACTCAGACGAGGAATACCTGTTCGAGGAAAACTCGGACGAGGATTACCTGTGTGAGTTGTCTGCGAAAGCCGGTTCCTGGCTTCCAACACAAGGATGAGAAATAGTCTTTTAGTATACCTAATAAGGGATGATCATTTGAAATACAGAGCGGCTTGTCTACAGTGTCGGGAGGTCTTCTAGCACACATCGTCTTGGCTACTTGCACGCTTCACTTTCTAGAACGGCCAGTTGGGCAACTTCTTACAAGGTTAATGTATGACGCAGAGAAGGAGTGCTGTGATTAATTATTTTTATCATGACCTGAATTAGCCTTGGACACCCAGACACGCATATTTCACGGGAGTTTGATTCCGCTCCGGTCAGCGAGCATTGCATATAAAAGCCCAATGGGCATTGAAACTTCCTTGGATGTCCTGTGGACGTCCAGGCCTGCAGGGCGTCTGCAGGACGTCCAAGGAAGGTTCAGTGCCCATTGGGATGTCGGCATTCTCACACCTTTCTTTCCTAAATCACGGTGTGGGTAATCGGCTTCCAGCTTGCGATGACTGCGGTATCGCCTATCCCGGTGACTGCCCCAAGCACGGACCACTGACCCATGTCAAGGACGTGGAGGTGAGTGCCAAGCACGCGAACTTTGGATGGTGAATCTGAAAAGCTGCCTTCAGGCAGCGTTCGCATGTACCGGATTTCGGCCGGCACATAGTGGCCCGGTGAAAAATACGACAGCGAACTTGCCGAGCGGAGATAGTCGTGTGTAGCGTCACAGCATGCCTTCTTATTGTAGATCTCAACTATGGAAATTCTGTCTCCGCCCTTTCACCCTTTCTTTCACTCTATTCATGACTGCGTGGTTCCGGTTCCCACCTTGATCGAGACCGTTCACTGTGCCTTTCCATTTGACCCCACCCGGCCGCATATGAGGCCTTCTTTTCATTATTTCGTCACAGTGCATATTCATGCAAACACAAATGAAGAGAGTTTTCGAGTCTGAAACTTCAACTCCAGAGAATATGGGAAATGTGGTTTGTGTGTTTGCAGTGCTGTGGGCAATGGCATTGCAGGCAGTCTCAAAACGGCTACGCCGTTCGCAGGTGGATGACGGGGATCCGCTGCGAGCCAACAAGACCGTCCCCGAGGGCCTGTCCATCCGCCGATCTACCATCAAAGGGGCCCAGTACGGCGTGTTCACCCTCAAGCCATTGCCTAAGAGGGTCTACTTTGGTCCTTACGAGGGCGTCAAAATGGAAGACAACGGAGAGCGCAACGGCTACATCTGGGAGGTGCGTAGACAAAAGGACCCCTTTAGAAACATCGAGGCAATGGTTAGAGAACTCGTCTTCCCTGTACTTTTCAACAGCAGTTCAATAGTTACCATCAAGAAATATTTTCACTCAGTGGCCCACTGCCATCAGATATGATCAAAAGGAACTTTTCAGTGAGTAGTGTAACTCCTTCTACCTTCCAGGATAAACCTACATATCACCTGATACTCCATCGAAATGCTCAATTCGAAGCTCCCTCGGCAAGATCTTCCATTTATTCATTTTTTATTCATTGAATACTGCAGAGATGCGGTATGTCCAAGCAGGAGAGGGAAATACATAGAGGGGAAAATGGAAAGCAAGTGCGATACTACCGGAATATATAGATGCCACAAAATAAGCAACGCAGAATTACAATTGAAAATGAGGGCTACAGTACAGCTACGAAGGCAACAGTGAAGATATCAAGACTGATTATAAGGTAACGGACAGTTCTCTGGTAGAGCATTTCATTCTGAAACTACGACTACCAGTCGAGCTTTCGAGCAAGAAATCGTCGGTCGCGGCGGTAATTTTAATCCGTCCATGCCGGACCACTTCCGTAAATCTTTTTGTGCTTGACGAAATGTCTCCATGTATCAATTCTTTTTGGACAAAAAGTATCTCCTTGGACGAGCACTGACGCGGGAAACGTTCAATGCACCATGCTACTCCTGTCCCTTTCACTTTGTAGCTATGGACTGACAATCCTCGCAACAACTTCAGGCTGCAAAGCAGGTAATACCATCTACTCAGGATACACGACATATGAGCCTCATTTTAACACCACAACTATAAGGATCTCATTCAGCAGAAACTCCGTTATCGGGTGGCGTTGTGAGCGAAAAAAATTTCCAGATGAGCAACCTAGGTGGGTCACCCAGTTTACGTGACCTTGTGGCGTCGTCGCAACCTGCCCTTCAAGCTGTGAGCAAACTTGCTACCGTGGTAGGTGGCCGTTAAATCAATGACTGGTAGCGAGAGGTTGATCGAGAAGAGCAACCTGTGTAGCACAAGCCTTACTGGTGGTAGCACCTGGGTGGTGGTGGCGCATCGCTTAACCGCTGTACCACAGCGCCAGGAGTGGCATAAGGACTTCCAGAGATCTATGAATCTAAAGTCTAGAACAACCAATTCAGGATATATAGACAATATTTGATTACAGCTATCGCGTCTTACCGTTAAGGCGGAGCTTAAATGGTGCCGGCAATTTTTTAAGAGCATTTATTTCGGTTCTTGGTCATAAAGGTCGTCCAGCAGGGCCCGCGTCATCAGCGGAAAGCCATGACCTATGATAAATGACTAAAAAGAAACCAAAACTAAATGTAATAAATATAAGGCCCCTGTACTGTCCTGTACCGTTCATCAGGCTAGCGGTGGCTACTGGAGACTGAAAGGCAAAAGCTTCAAATGATTTCAGGGTATTTCAGAGCGCCCCGAAGCTAAATCTGGACAGAACATACAGCTGAGTTTGTTCCCGTTTTGTACGCAGGTTCGCAAAGACGGCAAAATGTTCCTGATTGACGGTCGTCCACTGGACAGATCTAACTGGATGCGCTACGTGAACTGCGCGGCCAGTCCACAAGAAGCGAACCTGGTGGCCTTCACGCGTTACGGGAACATATACTACCGGACACGCAATGCCGTGGGCGCCGGCGAGGAGCTCTTCCTGTGGTACGGCGAAGCGTTCGCTCGGGAGCTGGGGCTGCTCGGCAAGCCACGAGGTTCGGGGCCGTCCGCGAGAGGTGAGGGTCTCGTCTTGTCACGCCAGGGACGAGCAGTCGCAATTGGATGGGGTGATCTGATTTAGATTTTTTCATGGAGAGGCTGATGAGACACTTTGCATTTCGAATGCTCATGAGAAATGCGTCACTGCACAAGAGCTTTATTAAATGGATAGGGACGTCAAGTCGAAGTTGGCGTCAATCGACTGGGAAACTCGTTCAATCACAGAGACCACAGTCACTGGCAACGGAGCTTTTATAATCTAAGAAAGAGAAAAAACGAATACAGGTGTCGCCCTCCAAGGCCGATTTCGCAAGCATTATGCGTGCGTCGACACTAAATTCGGAGCGCGGATCCCAAAGGCCACACTGCATTACTGTTCACTTTAAAACAGTGGTAACCAGCTCTTTTCGGTAAAGACGTCATGAGTTTGAATCGATTGGCGGGAAGATTTTTAAATGCAATCTTGGCGATGAATGCGTCCGGATGGGCTGGTAAAGCAGTTGGTAGAGGACCGGACGCTTAATTCGGAGGCCGTGGGTTCGGATCCCACTGATGACATGTGGTTGTTTTTCTTCTGCTTTCTCTTTTAAACTTTAATTATTTTAAAAAATTGATGAATATCACCTTATAAAACGATCCCCTATGCTCCCCTAGGATGTCGTCTTCCGTCGTATCCGTTCTTTAGAGTATGCGCTTCAGTATCTGCAGCGGTCACGACTGCTTGCTGCTTTCGCCTCGATAGTCGAGTGGCAGAGAAGGCCAAGTGGCCCGTGCGCCACGGGGATAAAAATCAACTATTACACATAGCTTTCAATTTAAAGCAGTTCACCAGTTTTCTGGCGTCCGATAACACTGCAGGTATTACTATGCCGCGAAAGCCATACTGCTACCGCGAAAAGCCTATTTTTAAAATTTATGGCTGGGCATTCCTGAAACACATGGTATATCTCCTCCTAGGTAGAGTGCCTAACAAGGTCTACATTACCGGATAATGTCCTCCTCGTAAGGGTCTCATGGAAGCGTTAGCAAAACGTTTAATAAGGTCCGGCAGGTTTCCAGGGTGGCGTCCTCCAACCCTCGTCTCCCTTCGGCGTAGCCACTGGCATGGACGCTCATTTCTCCAGCTCTTTCGTCAGATTCGGAAAATTTCAGCCCTGAAACAACCGCCAGATATGGTAGTAAAACGGCCAGCATTCATGCAGTTGTCCCCGATAGTACAGAGGCGCGCTGGTGATACTTTGCACAAGCAACTGCGCAAGGTGATTAAAAAAAAGCTCCTCCTGCGGTAGCTCGAAAGTGGCCTCAATTTCGAGACTTATATTCACGCGCCTCGGGTGTCCAGTCTGCAAACTCCGGTTTTTGAGGCTGATATCCACTATCTGCTGTGGGTATGTCCTGCGCTGGATACGACGAGAATCTGGCGCCTGGTGCCGCAGTGGGTCTCTCGCCGACCAATACTTAGCCATATATCGTTTGGAGGCAGCGACCGCATCATCGGCTTTATTAAAACTGCCAACATTTTTCATTTATTTAGCCATCATTCTCTTTCAACCATCATTAGATACCCCTTTTATGCCCCCAGGAAATAGATAAATATTGATTTGTAAAACGAAACAAACAAACAAACAAACAAACAAACAAACAAACAAACAACAAGCAAGCAAAACAAACAAGAAAGCCATGTTAACTCTTCTGTGCATGTCTGTAGACGTGAATTTGAGATGGCTGGCAAAAAATGCTGAAACACTAATCCGTTCCGGAGCTCTCCGCAAATGATCTGCTTTTACTGCCCGCAGAAGACCGAGACCGCACGGCCAGACCGCAACCGGTCTTCTCCTGCGACACATGCGGCGAGCTCTTTTCCGCTCAAGACCATTTAGAGAAGCACAGGCGGCGCAAGCACCTGCAGAGGCCAGAGGGAAGGCACCACTGCGCCCACTGCCCCTATTCGAGCTATTACAAGTAAGACGCGATTTGACATCCCGCCTCCTTTTGGTTCTTTCTGTTATGTGCGGTTTTTATTGGGGGATAAATATGTTCTCCCCGATCAATCGCGGCCCACATGGTTCAAAACCGCCCGGGCCCCACTCCGTGATCATACGCGCTACCGAGCGCCAACCAGGGCGGGCCTTGTTCTGTGTGGGAACAAAGGAACAATTAACACTTCAGCTGACACAAAGAGGCATTCAATAACGTCAGCTAGCAACAAATAGGCGAAGGAATCGGGTTCGTCCGACCCACCAGCATGGTTACGAGCGAATGTTCGCCCACGCTAGAGCAAGCAAGAAACGCTCCGCTGGCGCAGAGCGGAGCGCCGCGCCGAACAGTCGATGCGCATCGAGTTCCCGAGCCGATGATCTAGCGCTAGGTCCCGCGTGTACGCGCAACAATCACGCAGTTTGTGGCGCTCGTTTCGCCGCGACGCCGGCGCCCTCCCGTTTTACTTAAAATAACTAGAAATTAGGGAGCACCCATCGCAGAAAGCAAACCAAAGGGGACGAATCCCCAGTTTATATGTAGATGCACGTGAGACACAATGCTGTTCTAGTATATATATTCAGGAAGGGCAGGAAGGAGGGGTAGGGGCAGTAGCCAAGTGTTGCAGCAACAAAATGTTAAACAGGATGGAGTTGTATTATTGAAAAAATACTCCCCTACTTTGCACTCTCTTCCCGGACAAAGTCGTATCGGTGAGAGGTGAATCCTCGGCCTCGTGTTGTAGCGTATATGCATGCAGTGGGCTTCTAGTTTTTCACCTCTGCGCCGTCAGGCTAACATCCTCACGGTGTCTACTCTTTCCTCCTCCTTTCATTCGCTCCACACAGATCTCATGTGACCAGACACGAGCAGACCCACACGGGCGAGCGTCCCTTCGTTTGCCACGTGTGCCATAAGAGCTTCACATTGCGGAGTGATCTCAACCGCCATCAGCTGGTCCACTCGGGGGAGAGGCCGCACGAGTGCCCCGAGTGCGGACAGCGCTTCTGCCAGGCGTTTAAACTGACTACTCACCGCAGGGTGCAGCACGGTGTGGACGGCGGGGTTGCCTCACACCTGTGTCCCCACTGCGGAAAGGGGTTCACCAGGAATAGCAGCCTCAAGCGCCACCTCACCAAGCACACGGGGGGCAGGCCCCACGCCTGCTCACACTGCGGGAAGAAGTTCACGGAACGGTGTAACGCCGTGAGACACGAGAGGGTGGTGCATGGCCGCCAGTACAGGCTGCACTGCCCACACTGCGGGAAAGGGCTTGCGGATATTGGCGTTATGAGAGCCCACGTGCGCAAATGTGACAGCTCCGCTGGGGATAGCGTAGAGTTGTGCAGCGATGAGTGAGGGACTCAGTGCATGTGGAGGCATGCAAAAGGGAGGAAGGGGGGGAAGTATGCCAGTGGTAAAGCCGACGTGAATGAAGTGTAAACAAACAAGGAAAGGATAAGCGAAGGCACCAGTCATCTTAAGCAGTAGTTCGCTAAGAACTCGGAACAAGACTTGAGACAACGCCCATTACGCACAACCAGACCAAGCGACGTTGAGGGTTAAAAACAGTTTGCTTTCAACGAACATTTCAGTCAGGCGAAGAATAAAATTAAAAACGGGCTCGAGATGTCCTTTAATGTGAGCTCTCAGTCAACCGTGACTGCTTAATTTCTTTCTCCTGGCGCGTTCGAATTCACTGCGATGACACCCAAGCACATCGCGAGCACACCGATAGGCGACTCTAAGTGCCTTAATGCTGCTTGTCCTTGATCATTGACTTACCATAGTCTGTTCGCTATTGTCCTGTTATCGCCATTATTCTGCTTTAAAAGCAGTGCTTAATGCTGCTGTTATTGTTTTATTAAAAGGTGTAGTTCTGCGTGCGAGAAAAAGGGAAGGGGGGCAGGCAGAATAATTCATCTTTCACCATTTTGAAAGCTCACTGTTTTGTCATTGGACACTTGTTTAGAAAATGTCTTACGATGCAGTTATCGTATTAGTTTCATTGCACTGTCCGCTTTTAATTGTATTTAGTGTTCAATGTGTTCAATGGTATTTTACAATGCAGCCTAGTTCGACAAGATTGTTATTTGACCTATTTATTCTGCTTATTATTACTGTTTGTGGTGATATTTTCTAAGTTGCATTTTGCGTTTGCGTTTCAACCCATCCTGTTATGTCCTTGTAACTAGCGGTATCAATAAAAAGTAAATAAATAAAAATCACATAACCAGCGTAACATATACGTGACCGCCATGAATTTGTAAACTGTTGAGGTATTCATATGTCTTTTTTGTTCATATTCATATAGCCCCATGAACGTGAACCTACCGGAAGTAAGCGGCCTTGTCCCGGAAGTCAGCCTTTGGCAGTGCACGAAATCGGACCTCAACACAGTTTTCCGGTTTCAGTTTTCGTTTTCCATTTAGCATTTCGTCTTTTCGCCGTTCTCGTCTTTTACCACGACAATAGAGATTTAGTTTCACGTACGTAGGGGGTTCACCTATGCAAACGGGGGAAGTCGACGTAGCCTGCACGCAGGTCGTTTGAAACCCTTATAGTTACACGTACGCGACGCACGCTGCGCGTTATTCCTAGCGCCATCTACTGACAGATGCAGACTCTGCTATAGCCACTCAAAGACAAGACGAGTCAAAGCCAAGCCAGTCGAACTGCTTCGGAGCGCTGCTTCGTTAGGCTTAACAACTGGGAAATCGCCTTTATATCTGAAAAACCGAAGATATTTGATGCTTGAAACTTTATGCGAGGGTAAGAATGGGCAAATCGATGGCGAATACAACAGTTTAGAACACGATATCGCGTCGAGGGATTAGCGACAAAGCTGTTATCGCTGTGAAGCTGGCGGATAGGGCGCCGCCATGTTTGTCAACGCTATAATTACGCAAGCAACGCAAAGACCGCAACGTAAAAATCCGAATCTCACGTACTTACGTGGGACTTGCGCATACCCTTTGCGTTCTGCGCATGCGCACTGGTCACTCGTAAGAGCTCTACGTACGTGAAGCCTCTACGTACGTGAAATTAAAACTCTCTAATGCCTACCTGTTGCGCCGTGAACTGCATGAGAAGACCAGCAATGTACCCGGGAAAGACGTTTCAGAAATAAGGTTCCATTGCATTCCAATGGGACGACACTAGCAGGCGACAGGACGTCGCTGCACATAGCACGTACACGGAGCCTCATCTGTTCAGCTCTGTGTCGTGCCGTTGCGCTAGCGTCGCCAACTATGCTCTGTGATGCATACTGTAGCGCTCCACAAGCCCAAGTTATATGATCAATCGGGAATAAATTTTATGAAAGAATAGGTGGAAACCTTCAGCAGGCAGACGACTTTACAGTCACCATTTCACCGAATCAAGTTTAGACCGAACCGGAGCGAGGGCGAGGTTGCTAACTGGTGAGGAGCCGTCGGTGTTCTGCTGGTTCACATTAGCGCCTCCAGGAGGTATGATACTGCTTTTTCGACGGAGTGTATCATGTATTTTTTTTCCAACGGCAGCAAATTATGCCTTAATGGACTTGCCACGCTCACACTGCAGCATTAGTCTTTATCGTCAGTCGTTTCTCTCGCGCTGTAAAGCTGAAACGTGGCTGTGCTATGGCGTTAGGTTAAAAGCTCGTCTGGAAGGTAAATGACACCCTAAAGCGGTAAAAAACACCTGCCATCGATGTAATGAGACATCGTCCGCCACTAACTCGAAACTGAAACTACGGCAGCTGTATAACGAATGGCTTTTAGAGAGTCAGGACATCCGCGCCATTGTTCGCTTTTTCTTTGCTGCATGAAAATTTGGTTTTATGATGACCTAGCCTCATCGTCAATCCACTACTTCTCCTAATTACGCTGGGAAGACAAGAACCAGGTAAGAACATAGTGTTTACTGCACGTACTGCTTAGCCGTGGCAGGGTGAGACCTGCTTGCCTGTTTTTTCGATTTCTCTGAAATTACAGGGTTCTCCAACGAATTCCCACAGTTCTCGCGTGGAGCTTGGTTATTCCTTTATAGTACAGTAGATGTTACGCGAAAATAACGGGAAAACAGGACGGAAGGGCGAGGGACGCGACTTTTTGCATTGAAATACACAGCAGACACCGGACTTCCGGGACATGCCGCCCTACTTCCGGTAGCTTCACTAGCGCCCACTTAGGAAAGCGGGAATAGCCCAGTAGATGGGAATAGTACGGTAGATGTTGCGCGAAAATAACGGGAAAACAGGACGGAAGGGCGAGAGACGCGACTTTTTGCATTGAAATACACTGCAGACACCGGACTTCCGGGACATGCCGCCCAACTTCCGGTGGCTTCACTAGCGCCCACTTAGGAAAGCGGGAATAGCCACTGCATCGCAGCAAGTGCGGGAAAAATTGGAGGACGCTTAAGCTTCCTCTTTTAGAGCAGGACGCGACAGCGTGTTGCAGCGTTGCCAAGGAATCCACGAAACGCCATCATCCGTTCGGCGCGATGCCTTGCCCGTTGGACAATTTAAAAAAAAGGAAACATATCTCGGTGGACACCCGAGCCGCGCCGTAAGGCAAGGGAAATGAAAATAAAATTGGTTTTAAGCAAAGGAAATGACGCCTGTCTCAGATATCTCGGCGGACACCCGAACCGCGCCGTAAATGAAGGAAAGGCACGATTCTAAGACAACATCGCATTCACTAGACGCGCCTTTGTTCATTCCAAACCATCGAGCTGGCACCATGGGGTGCTGACTGCTTGTTATGTCATTAACCAGAGTCAATAGAACACGTCTTTATTGATTGCTGTGGTGCGTTGCTCTTTTGGGACGTGTTCCAGCGTGCAATAAAGACTTGCCCTTGACGCCGTATGGGAAACGATTCCTGGACGTTGAGGCTGACCTTTATAAATACGATGTAATTTTCCTTCTTGGCCTGCCCAGCATTTGGCGAAGCAGGATGGCTGTACGACACCGGAATGAAGATGCGCGGTCTGTTCGAGATTAATTTAAAGAAAACATATTTAAGCTGCGTGAAGTGTACAAGGAGCTATGCTTTGGAGATGAAGTTACCGAGTCTATGAGAGAGTTGGGTTCTTTGAAACAGTTTTGATTTTCTCACGTGAGCGAAACGCATGTCCGCTCTTGATGTTTGAGAATGTAGCGCAGAACACGTTTATGATCAGTTGTAAACTGTTGGAACAGGCAATACAGACAAAAAAAAAAGACCTGGCGTGGCGGAGCGGTTAGCGTGCTCGTCTCGCACTCCGAAGGCTCTGGTTCGATTCCCCAATTCGACCCATTTCCTACTCCGGTTTATTTATTAATGCTTCTGGTATTTTTCGCCGCCGGCTGCGGACGCCGACAACACCGCGGCTTTTCTGCGACACTGGCCCTTAACGCTGTCTCGTTGCGCTCCTGTGCTGTGCGCTGTCAGTGCCCGTTCAAGATCCCCAGGTGGTCGAAATTATTCCGGAGCGTCTTAATCAATGAGCCACCGCGGCGGGTGTCTCAAAGCCAGTTTTCATTTTCAGATGCGCAGATGGCGTCCTAGAAGCGTTTCGAAGCGTTTGACGGCGTCGTACAATCGGGCGTCAAAGAATGTTGCATGATGCGCAAGGCGTGGCTGCGGGCACGAGGTGGTCACCTCAATGGAGGAGCAAGTTACGCGACAAAGGCAGCAGGAAACACGTGCACGGGGTGATCACGTGATAGAGGACAGACCCGCCTCGGTTTCGGGGAAAGTCGCACATACAGCTCTAGCGGCACAAAAGCCAGCCCTGAGTGAACGAGCCAGCGCCGGCGCAAACTGCGGCTTCTGCAGCGTCGACCTCGTGTCTGCCGTTGCAGTTTCTTCAGCTATTGTAAACTGCCATCTTCCTCATCAGTGTAACACTCCCAAACAGTCGGCGGGGCAGCGCTGCCGCCGTGTCCATGAGAAGGAGCCAGTTCAATGAGGAGATACAAATTTAAGAGAGGCCTATGCCAGCGGTAGCCTTATGCAGTCGCACACAAAGGCTGGAAGGCGGCCAAACACATCGCTAAGGCTGAAAAAAGTAGGCGGGGGGTCGCCATACCTGTACAATAAGCAACGAAAGCAGCGAAAGAGAAGAGCGCTGCATGCTTTTCGCGAAAAAGATAAGCAGATCAAAACGGCAGTACGCAGAGCCCTAAAAGCAGTGAGGGAAGCCTGTCCACATAGAGGAGAAGCGGATGAACGCGGCGGCTCCTGAAGCTGCGAAAGCAGGCAGGGTGGCCATATATGCGGGCTGCCCACGTCGAAGACTACAAGCTGGTGAAGGCAGCGGCTTGTCCAGCAGCCGAATGACCCGGCCGACACCCGAGTGCTGCTAACGCCATCTATAGGGCGTCGTAGAATGTGCTACACCATCCGTTGCAAAGCATTCGATCTTGACGACGAGATGCACTACGAACTTTTTAACGACTACCTCGCCTGTACAGCGGCCATGCGCTCTCCAAGTGAGGTTGAGGTTGAGGTGTTGAATGCTACAGGTGGGGTTAGCCCTGCTTTGTCTACCGGCAATTGCTCCACCGCAGCGTCCCTTCGATATTAACAATGCCGCATCTACCCCGCTAAGCGCACAGTCTCTTATAATAGCACACATTCTCTCCCGCAGTCAACATCTATGCACACAATCAATCCACACAGTTCACATCGCAGTCCACTCCAGAAGTCACCATCTATGCACATATTCACAGTAGAACATACGCCATTGTAATGCCACACTCCATACACACATTCACTCACAGGATAAAGTAGTACACTCCGGAAGACACCATCTACGCACACATTCAATCACAGTAGGCCATAGTCCGGTCCTGCTGTCACCATTTTAAACGAACTAGCCCGCAACAACGCCATCGTAAAGTGTAAAACGTCGAGGAAGAAAGTATAGGACGAGTCACGCCTTTGCTTCTGAAAACAAGCTCTTCGTCTCGAAAACTCGACTCGAGACCCATTCTCCAGCATTGGTATAAGCGCGGCGGGGGGTTAACCGAGGTCATGTGATTCCACAGCAGTCGCTACGGACGTAGCGAAGTTATGGACCCTTTCAAATTCCTGGAAGTCAGCATTCTATGCGCAGCGAAAAACACCCTCCATATGCAGGGCGACCACGCCCGTTTTGGGGGCACAAATCGGCTGCCGCGCTGAATCACCTATTCTAAGAAAAATTCCGCACCCTTCCAGCAACTGAGACTGGGGAGCGCTAGATTCGAGACAAACGAACAACACCACATATGAACACCACGAGATACGGTCACATCTGCTACCAACACATGGGGGCCGCCATATTGCAGCAGAGCAGACGCATTTCTAATACCTCGTGCGGTCGTGTCTCGTGGCGTTCCCATGTGGTGTTGTCCCTTTGTCTCGAATCTAGCGCTCCCCAGTCTCAGTATGCACGACCAACTAGCCCCCTACAAAGCTTTCCTGCAATATTTTCTCCGCATTCCATTAAGGATAAGTGCGGGAAATACGCACTGCCAGCTCACTGCGCCCAACTATTCGCTCCTGCAATGCCGAAACCGCAGCCGCGTGCGTTGAGCGATCGGTGAAAACTCTGAAACATTCTCTCACTCTGCGCTAAACATGATACAACAGTCACAGTCACTGCTATTCGCCGCGAGGGCAAAAATGCGGGGAGCTTCCATTTTATACTTTCACTGGCGTTGCCGTTTCCCATTGTGCGATTTCGTGTCGTCTGCTACGTTGACGTTCTGTGTGCTTCTCGCGGCTCCCGCATGCTAGCGCCACACCCTCTCGCAAAATAGGGTGCCTCGATATGCGCCACGGAGGAAGGAAAAGTAAATTTTCTTTCCGCCATTTTGTGCGCGCTGCCCCAATCCCGCTTTTGTGCAGGGTGAAGACAACCGTGCCGTCTGCTACGGCGTCCGCCATCTTCTGGCCCACTTTGCAGACAGCCAACGGGCACCAGGCAGATGGATGAAGAATTCGTTTTTTTTAAAAGGGCTTGATACGTTAAGAATGTGAAGAAAACAGCAGACTAAGCATCACCGATGAAAATGGTCACTGGCTGAAGCTGTGTACTCCATATACTCTACTAGTTGTGCACGCACATATAAGCATAAGATAAAGGATGCATGAACGGTAAATGCAGCGGGGCAAAACCACGAAACATGAACAGCCAACTTGACGAACACAGATATGGCATTACACTGCGCACACAGCACCAGTCCGCCGTTGGCTGCTACTTGTCGCACTTGATCTTTACAGGCTATAGGAGTATTTCGGCTTTTCTCGGAAAACAGAACGTCTTTCAGTCAATGAACCATTTGCAGAAATCGGTAAGTCAGCTTCTCCGCAAGGATTTTTTTTAGCCAAAAGGTCTCGTTCCCAGACAACAGTCTTGCATTCGTTGTGGAAACTAAGAGTCAAGTTCCCCGTTCTGAGTAAGCTCAGGAATGTGGCCAGTTTACTCCAAGACGGCCCCGAGAAAGCCGTCGAAAGAGTCAAAAAGGCAAGGGGGGGGGGGGGGGGGGGCTAGTTGGTTTTTCACAGAGAAGAAATCGCGCTAAGTAGCACAGACGAACGAAGGGCGGAAGTCGAAAGAGTACAGTGGTACAGTACAGAAAAGGGAATGGCAGCCAGCCTTCTGAGCGCTGCAGTAGATGCCAGGCAGGAAAATGAAGGAAATGGGCCTTTGTTCCTGTACCGGCAGTAGTGGGCTACCTCATTCTAAACTTTCTAAACATCTTCTGCTAAAGAACACCGTCGCTCCAACTTTCTCCTTTCACCCCACCCCCGGATGCTCGCAACATTTTCAACGAATGGCTTGTTTCACTACAAACACCTAAAATTTGGCATCAGCAGTGCATCAGATATTCTCCTATTGATCAACACTAGAAACGAAAAAAAAAAGAAGTATTCCGCTATGCTTCTTAGTTTCGGTGGCTGTTGGCTTTCATCAAATGTGTGTGTCCTAACGAGCCGCTCATTTCTCTTCCCTTTTCTGCTCAGTTTGCTCTGCCTTGAAAAACAAAACCATTCATTTTGCTGCTTGCAGGCCTGTATATCATCCAGCTGTTGAGTCACCTCACTAACAGCAAGACATAATGTTGAGCACAAATAGAACAACTAAACATAGAAATATCTACAAAATTTATTACAACAGAAGCTACTCGATTCGCGCCCGAAGATATTGCCGTGTGCTTCACGGACTGTCCGAATCGCCGAGGAGACTTGATCTGCAAAAAAGATGAAAAAAAAGGAGAATCGTCATGTGGTTGCGAAAACTACAAAATATTGTTTCTAATGCGCCAGCTAATGAGCCATTCATTCTGCATGACAGAGTGCACACATTAGCCTCTTCGTATAGGAGCCCCATTGTAAAACAGAGCACGAAGCCATCTTTGCTGCTGCTTTCTTGTTCAGCCTAAGAATACTATTTAGGACATTTTCTGGTGAAACACATTACATATACGTAACTGATGGGGACGGTACTTTGGGGAGATGCTGCCTTGCGAACTGATGCTGAACTGGGGTGATATTAAATTGGCTTCGTCATACAGGGATAGAAACCGGACATCCCTCGTAACAGATTCTTTCGATGACTTAATGCGGTAGCATTAGAACCCCCACGTCGAAAAAATCTTCACATCCGTCCGGCTCAAGCCTTGCTGGCAGGTGGCGATGCAGAGAGAGTAAAATACCACTCTCCACTTTGATGGGAGTTGTGGGAGAGTGAAAGATGAAGAGGGAACACGAAAAGAGGGTAGGAGGCGAATGATGGTGGATTTGAAAGAGTGGAGAAGGAGCACGACTCGTCACGCGCTGATTGATGAACTGCATCGCGTCGCCCGCTCACACGTACTGAACCCTTCAGTCGGCAGCGGTCGCTGTATCCGCGTGGAATACCCTTTCTGATGCATACTCTACCGCATTGATCGCTTTGATCGTCTATGATTTTTTTATTCGGGTTTATCAAATATCGATTGGCGAGTGGAGCGTGATCGAAGGTTGTATCGAGAACCGCATTCACCAGCTGTCAATGAGAATGGTATCCAGAAACAATGAGAGGACTGGGAAATGCATTCTCGACAATGTATCCTGTCCGGCCAGGTGATCGACATGGGCTAAGTGCGAGGTGACCTTAGATTTGGCCCTTTCCTATGTTAGAGTAGGCGTTGAAACTGCCACACTCTTACTCCATAAAATGCAAACATGCGAGGATTATCCTTGTTCTTTTTTTTCCCGAAGTGGATAGCTTGCTATCGCTAAATACTTCACAGGACGGTTACCACTGTGTAGCGTGGGATACTGGGAACACTGTTCGCGGTGGTCGCTATGTTATTATTTATTCATCAGCAGATGTTCTCTCTGCCACTGCGCGCTTGGCGTCACTATGCTGTCACTGGAGTCACCTCTGGGGGTCCAATCATTCAGCATGGCGCGTGTGTCAGTGCCGTCACATGTGACGTAACCGGATACTAATCAATCAGCGTAGCGTAGTTTACCACCAACGCCGGAGAGCTCGGAAACGTGCCCGTTAACAAGTGTCGCTCTAAACTGCGCTTTTCCTGCGTCCGCACTCTTCCGCCTGTCAAAATAAATTCTCAGCAGACCGTGACTGGCTACCAATTATGCACGCGACACGAGAACCTGTCGCGATGGCCGAATCATTTCTTTCTTAAAGTTTGCTGCTTGATGTTCCAGAGAAATACTGCGTCCAAGCCGTCAAGGCGGCCACGCTCAGCGAGCGAGTATTTTATCGAAACTGGGACTTTTCAATGAGATGTTTACAATGCTCAGAGCAAAAAGTCTCCATGAATGCCGGCACCGAGTAAGCTTGATAGCGTCCAACGTTTTAGAAATGCACTGCTACCTCAGTTTCGACTCCCTCTTCCAATGTTATTGTATTCTCATTGTGGGTTTTTTTTCTCCACTATATTATTTTGACACTGAACAGGAAATGAACTAAAGCGGCGACGGGCGAGTTGTCTAATGCAGGAGGAAGCGCAGCTTATCTATTTGCTCCACCGCCGGTTCGAATCGCCCGCAGGACTGAACATTTTTTTTGTTCTCTTGAATACCATTTTAACAGGAAGTTTATGGACATTTTGGTTAAGTTTCACTTTGGGCGTCAGGCTTCGACGAAGTTCACTTTAATTTGCCGAGAACGATTGCTAAAAGCATGCAATGATTAATACTGTATCAAGACTATCAATCCTGAGGAATCTTTTGACTCTGCAAGCGACTATATTTGAACAGATGATGAGGATGCATTTTCCTGGAGGAAGGGCAGCTTTGACCAAACAGAGGTGACGCACAATGCATTTTCGTTTCACAAGATGGGGTCAAATACCCATTTCCAAACATAGCACCTCTCCGAAGCCGAGCACCAGGCCCCGGGAAACACTGATCTGGCGCTAGAATGCTAAAAAGTATGGTCTGATACTACTCAAGAACAATTCGGCCGACGCCCCTCAAAAGAAGCCCTCAAGGCAATGGCGTCGACTGATGCTCATGACGTCATGGTTAATCTCCTTAAACCCGCTAGCGCCACAACACAGGGGTTAGCTGCTGAAAGGTGACTGTGTACGGCGTGATCGGATTCACCGCAGCTTCATGAAAATAGGTCGACGCTACTAGCTGGAATTGCCTCATTTGAGGGGCATCTGCCGCTTTGTTCTTGAATTGCATCCGACCATAAAATAGATGCTCTGGTGGCGTCTCTGCTCGATGACCATCTGAAAAGCAAGTCTAATAGAAGTTGGGAAGGTGCCGAGTGCAGCATAAACGGCCGTACGAGTTAGGTTAACGAAAAAGAGTAAGCTTTGCCTTACTGTCCGTGTCTTATTGTGCCTACACAGCATGCTAGAATATTTTTCTTAATTGGAAGAAACCTCACCCTCCCTTCTTGTACTTCTTGTATCCGAAGAAGAGAAGAGCAGCCAGAAGGATGACAGCCAGAGGAATCAGAACGATGCAGAGGATGTTAGACGTGGAAAGGCCGGAGGCGGCGGGCTCGACTGATGGAGAAAGATAAAAAGATAATTTGCTTAGCTCCAGGTCTTTTCACATCATTGTTTCTGAATACAGCAAAGCTAGATGACAAATCACGACGCTAAAAGTTTACGTACAAGATAGCTCCATATTACGAAATTTTTATTTGAAATCATAGGCCCACTAATCAAGGGAACGTCAGATAAATACACCAACATAAAAATGTACCGCCTTTGCCAAAAGTAACCGAGCAGCCGCGACGGCAGCGGAAGAGGACTCTCAGCCGAGCGGCGGCGCTGTTATCTTCAGCGATGTATCGTGCATGGATGCGCGCGCCTCCCTCCGCCGCTCCGGAGAGGGCGCACATTTCTAGACACCCATGGCGCTCGCCGCTGCTCCCCGATAAAGTCACTGGAACGGGAAAAGTACCGCAACCATCACCGGAGCCGCCATATTTGGTCCAGCGCCGCTGAAGCGACGGCCGCGCGCAGTCTGTACGCAGGCATGAACTGCACAAGCGTCACTACGTGACTGGCAATGCTGTGCACGCTTATCTCGGCCCATAAGAGCAAGTGCTACGTAATGCTCCGGACGATCTGAGTGCCGGCGGCCGCGAGAAAGAAGCGAGCGGACCATTTATGGCGGGGAATGACCACGTCACCGCCGAGAACGAATCGGGAGCGCGCGCGCACTCCCGGTTCGTTCTCGGCGGTGACGTGGTCATTCCCCGCCATAAATGGTCTGCGCGCGCTGGCCCGCCGGCGCGGCGGCGAGAGAAAACGAATGCGGTACTTTTCCCGTTCCAGTGACTTTACTGCCCGACTGCGAGGGTAAACTGGGTAACGTAAGCGCGCACTCCCGCCCTCCTTCCTTGGATGATAAGAAGTAAGCGGATAGTATGTGCGGCGAGTCATTTCGCGCCTTCGGAGCGCTGTCATACTACTGAGGGCGCTGGCTTCCGTCAGCCAGGGTGCACTCGCAGCCCGGGAGCAGCGGCCAACGCCGAATATAGCCTCGCTGTCGCTTGGCTGAGATCCCGCTCCAGAAGCCGTCGTGGTTGCTCGGTTACTTTTGGCGAGGACTGTACGTATATCAACGCTTCTTTTCCCTAGACCCTACTCGTTATTTGCCCTCTTTTCGCACAGCTCCTGTGTGATATTATTGACAATACTGACAGCCTGAATCGCTTTGGGACGTCAAAACCCCGTACACCAGACAGTACTGCGCGGTATATGTGGATTTTGAAGTTTTAGGATGCAACCTGTGCTAGCCTCAAGTGGTTCTCCCGTTTCTTTCAGATAGTGAGGTACCTGCTGATTTAATTGCATGTCTACGGATGAGTACCAGAAATCTTCCATTGCGCTCTGCCAAATGGGATGTTTACATCAGTTCAGCTAAACAAACGGTTGGGTCAACCTTGCGCACTAATCTGAGCATATAGGTATTTAGGAATTGAAGACTCTCTTCCCAGTAAGATGACGCATGACAGGTCATGGTGCACGTCGCATACATTACTAATAGGTATTGGTTCGGTCGCACTCACCAGTGCATCTGACATTAGGAAAACTAAAGTACAGGAAGGAGTAAACTTTTATGTCTTTTTCCTGTCACATTTAAAGCTCTTCCTCACACGCCGTTCGTCTAAGAAAGTTTTAGGGCACATGTTTTGCATATTGATTAATCTTATCAATGTTTCCTGAGTAGAAGGGCGAACTATAGAAAACGTTAATTCATGTGAGTCAGTCCTGCGCTGCTTTATGTTAATCGGGGGAACGCTACGAGATGCACGGTAGAAGGACATACCATCGTTAAAATGCGTGGTGGCTTCGTGCGATTCCTCAGTACTGACGATGTGTCCCGTAGTAGTGCTGTCATGCTCGGGGGCAGCTGAAGACACAGTTTCGCTGGCTGTGGTGTGGCCTTCAGTCACAGTGGTAGAACTCTCCGTCTAGAGGGTGTTGAAAGAAATTTTCGGTTTAACTCCACGTGAAATATTCAGCTTCTATTCCGTGCTTTTTCTACTTTGCTCAAAAACTGGCTCAATTCCGCTGTTTTTAGCTGTCGTTAACTATTATGTAAAGCCTTTCAAAGCAAGGAAAGTCTAACACCGTAATTAAAAGCGCTTGAGGTCCATTAGATAAACTGATCGATTCGAGGTCATACCAAAATTCGAACCCAGAACTTTCTTATCACGAGGCGCGTGTAACATTACCCCTTGTAAACCACTTCGAACAGTTCAACACCTCTTGTACATCAGGCCGCCGCGGTGGCTGAGTGGTTACGGCGCTCGGCTGCTGGCCCGAAAGACGCGGGTTCGATCCCGGCCGCGGCGATCGAATTTCGATGGAGGCGAAATTCTAGAGGCCTGTGTACTGTGCGATGTCAGTGCACGTTAAAGAACCCCAGGTGGTCAAAATTTCCGGAGCCCTTCACTACGGCGTCCCTCATAGCCTGAGTAGCTTTGGGACGTTAAACCCCCATAAAACCAAAAACCAAACCTCTTGTGCATCTAATGATTCCTAAATAAACGAAAAAAACGCTCTTGAGGACTACAGAAAAAAAAAAATTTGGTATAAGTAACGATGAATTGTATCTGTCACACTACTGCCGGTACTTGAAGCGGGATGACTGCTGCAACTAAACGCATAAACAGCTATTTTAGGACGAACGTTAATGTTCGACAAAGCTGCCATAATCTGATCTCCATCTGCTAAGCAGCCGTAAATAGCGCATTGGGAATGCTAAACACAAACATTACCACCAAGTATTTGCTTGAAAACCATACAAGAGCATGTTCTGTGATCATCAGCCTGTCTACTCCCACTGCAAGGCAAAGGCCTCTCCCGTGTCTCTCCAATTAGCCCTGTCCTTTGCCAGCTGCAGCCACCGTATCCTCGAAAACTTCTTAACTTCATCCGCGCATTTAACTTTCTGCCGCCCCCTGCTACGCTTGCCTTCTCTTGGAATCCGCAAATTAAATATACTATCACTGTCATTGGTCGACCGCACACTAGGCAAAATAGCGGCTCTAAAAACCAAGCTTTACATCAACTCAGTTTTTTTTCTCTGTCAAAAGGACAATAAGTGAGATTTGAAGTGCGTAAAATATGGGACGGTTTTTCACTTTAGGTGAGCTTTGTTGCGTTTAGCCTGCATTGCTAAGAAAATTGCTTCCATGCAAAAGGAATCCGGGAAATGGACTGGAGGCTAGCCGACATAGTAAATAATTCAGCGACTTGCAAGCTCTGTAGGACGGCTGTTTAAACCTCTATGTCTCTAACGTTGCTTATCGGACTATAGAAACCGAAATGATGCAGGTGTATTGTGGATATTTAATGAGGACACAGTGCAGCTGTCGTAAGGGGGTAGAAAACGTTCAAAGATGCAGTCAATACGTTTGAAGTGAAATTAGTGATGAATATATGCCAACATTTATACCTATTACCGTAACGTAAACAATGACACAAAACACGAACCGAAGAAAATAACTTACCGTTGTAGATGCCGGGACAACGTAGGCTGCAAAGAAAGAATGGAGAGTTGTGACTGCTTCCTAAGGCTATTTTTTTTTGCATCGACTTATATTCAGTAGAAATAAGGACAAGCAGGAAACACAGAATGGAATAAATGTTTTTGTGATTTAGGTTTTAAGAAATGCATACGTTAAGCTTGTTGGTGGCTGTTACTGACACATGTAGCTATATTTAAAAGATAGGAAGGAAAATATTGTCAGTCGCTTCGTGATATTTTTCGGTGTTAAAATATTTGGCATGTGTCTCGTAATAATACCTGGATATTTCTCACATTAATTCTTTTTTTATTGATTAAACAGGCAAATCATTCGTCCGGCATTTTCGATTTTTTTTCTACAGTATTAACAGCTGATGTTAAAATTACGCTCACATCTTTCCATCGACCTTCATGAATCTTGCAAACGTAGCACTTTCAAAAATTTCTTTACAAAGTCTATAGACTGTCCATATACTTTCGTCTATGAAGTATCTAGACTTTCTACATGAATTCCTCTAGACTAGTGTGTAGACACTGCAAATAATGTAGACAATCTATAGATTTATGACTATACAATTTGAGTAGACGTTTTTCTATAGACAGTGTATAGACTACGAATAAACGGAAGTAAATGTGTATAGAAATGAATAGAGTGCCAAAGAACTCTATAGAAACCTATAGGCCATATTTATAAGTAAGGTAGGATGTAAGACTTCTGCATTCCGATGATGTTCTCTTCGTCGCTTTAAGAATAAGCTTATATGGCGAGAACCGAAAGCGTCTAAAATACACCTTGTTTATAAGGACGACAACAGAGGTGCTCCGCAGGTGGAAAACACGGCTGATCAAGACGACGGGGTGCGCAGTCAGCGAAGTCTTGATCTAGTGGATGTAAGGGGACTAGTAGGAGTTAGTCCCCTTACAAGTTCCTGTCCTTCTTATTTTTGTCCGTGCATCCAGTCGGTTTTATTTTTCACAAAAGCGGAAAAAGCCAGATCGATAAGTGACACACACCACTCTCTGTCCTCATGGTTTCTCTTCCAATAAGGCATGCTTACGCCGTGCACTGTATATGAGTTTGAATCTTCAGCTTAATATGACCATGCTTAATTAATAGCAGTGAAGTGTTTCAGCCGTTGTTGGGCAAGCAAGTTACAAAAATTAGAATCACATCTACGCAGAATGCTCAACCGTGAGGTGTTCACCGTTCTCGGTCTTGTGTTGTGACCGACTACAGCGCACGCAGAAAGGTAGTTCTTGAAAGCTCATGCTTAAGAATGTGACGCTCTAGTACGTCCAAACCTCAGAGGTGAGCTGAGTGTCATGGAACTTGCAGGCGTTAAACTCAACTGTTTATGGTTGCTGGAACGCGGTCATAGAAGAGGAAGAAAGCATACACGGTGTCATTATAGCGTTCTGCTCACCCCACATGGAAATCTTTTGCTTCCTTGCCTTCAATGGCGGTCAAGTCTTCCTTACCTCGTAATTAGCTTAATGTGCGCAAAGGCAAGGAGAAAACAAGGCGACAAACACAGCACAGACATTTTCTGCCATGTCTCTGCCATGTATCTTCCATGTCTTGCTCTGTCGTCGTCTCTGCGCGAATTATATTAATATTTAATTGCCAACAAACCCAGATAAACATGTTACTTAGTTTCGCACCGCATTTGGACTCAGACATTTGTGACTAGTGTGATAAATAAACTATGACTGAGAAGGGGATTTTAGGTGAGCGCACATGCTTCACTAAATAATCACGTCCCTATAACGCGTTTCTGTTATTTAAGGGTCGCTATTGCTGCCAATGACGTGAGACCTTCTGTGAGGCCTCTATGGCTGCAAAACAACAGGCCAGCGCACATTCGCTTACTAGTTGCTGCCGACAGAGTTCTAGCAAGCTTAAGATGAAATTGCAGACAAGTAAACAAGATCACTTTCTTCGTGCCCCAATGTTTTGAAATACCAGGAGGACCATAGAAAGCTAGGAAATGAGATTGGTTCAGCTACTGATCTTGCATGCAATGGCTTGTTTAGTTTACACGAATACTTCTAGTTCTCTGAGGCTTTCCAGAGGCCTTGTTTTGCTTAATCTAAACTTAATCCAGCATCTTAAAGCTTCAAACATCCAAGCTTCTCATATTGATCCGTCGAATATCATATCTGTACACGCATTCTCATCGCCAGGTCATGCAGAAAAAAACACAGAGCCTGAGAACTAAGTTTAAGAGTGCTCGAAACCACTGTGTCCAAACCAGTGCGGTGTGCAAGCCTGTGGCCGGTCATAAAAACCAAACTGTTACAGGAATAATAGAAAAAGAAATGATCAGAAAAGTTGGCTTAGCTTGGGCAAGCATTGTTCCAATGTCTTCACCCTCAGAAAAAAATCATGAAATTTGCGCACCCACAACATACCAGCATTTCTTTGGATAACGTATTAGAATGTTTCAGGTAGGAATAAAACACATATAAAAGTGACGCTTTACGGTTCCCCCTTGTGTCTATATTTTAGGCTGGCACTGTGATACATCCTAAAGAGTGAAGGGCTCATTCTCCCCAATTCTCTCACCCTTGCTTTTCGGTGAAAATACGGCATAGGCGTCCGGCAGTGCAATTTCCGACGGAGTTGCGCCAAAGATGCCGAATCTCACGAGCGCCCGGGCGTGAACACTGAAGAAGGTGGTGCCCTCGCAACTCGCGTCGTCGTACTGAAAGCTCTTCGCGTCCTTGTCGAGGGTGAATATCTTGGACTGGAATTCTTGAGGGGTGACGATGACTGTGTAACCAGTGATATTGAAGGAGTCCACTTCAGCCGGTTTCCATGAGAGCTTGACGGAACCAGTACTGGCACCGTTGATGCAAGAGTAACCGATGTTGTCAGCGCGAAGGTCTTGCGGCAAGACCTTGGAATCTACATAGGGTAGGTAACAACAAGAATAAATCGTTGCATAAAAGAAAGCTTAATAACAAACTGTCATACCTAATTTATTTAGGTAGCAAACGATACACGGCATTCCCAAGTTTGAAAATCAGCGTGGCAGCATGGAGTCGCCTAGGTAACAGTAAGCTGCGCAATATAAATCATGTGTCATTGCCTTGTTTATACGCCAATACAGCCTAATGACTCCTTAAGGAATGCCTCTTGTCTCGAGTAAAATAGAAGGAAAGGTTTCATTCAAATTTGTTTTAATAAGTAGCGAGCACGAAGATTTTAAGATAAAGTGGGAATTGCATACTTTATAATATCTAAGCATAAGGACAAGCATAATAAAAAAGTGAAAAAAAATAATTCGTTCGCCATTTCTCGTCTAGTCACATGCTACCAACTGAAAGAGGAGAATATTTCCTCATTACAAGGCTGGTTTATGGCCCTCAAGGGCTGTGGTTTAGAAAGTAGTTGCAACACATATCAGAAACCCAGACGAATACTAGCACTGAACGATTTAGAATTTCCATGATGACCCTCAGTTGTCAAACAATAAACTTTCCTCGCAGAATGGACAGACTTTCCTTCTGCTCAAGCGCTCGAATAGGTGTGAAAATGGGATCCTCAGATAAGTGAGAACAATATGTACAAACTTAAGCGTAGAAATACATATTAGGCACACTTAGCTTCCAGCGAAACTGCTTCAAAATATACAATGCACAAAATTTAAATGCCTTTACTGCCCACAGCGGCATCATCTTATAGCAAAACACAACAAAAATTTCTTGTTAAATCTTTCTTGACAACAAAACACTTTTTGTTCGTCCCAACAAATTTTTCTGTAGTATGTATTTTGGAACCTGATGACAGAAATTGTTGTCGTCACAAGATTTTTTTTTGTATTACTGTTCAGTCGCCTGCCGTAACGACAAAACCAGCTCTGTCGCAACAACAGACAACTTAGTAATACTTCAGAAAAAGCTGTCGTACGAAAGTACCAAAAATTTGTATTTCTTTATTTTGGGACCAGCTTTGTCGCAATTTTTTGACTCGAATGCATATACCACGACTGTTTCACTAGTAACGCTGCTCTCGCATGAAACACAAATAATATATATATTTAGCAAAGTAGGTCCCGCAGAATGTGAAACTTTCAGACTTTTAAATCAGATTTTTAGTAATAATGTCCTCAAGAAAGAGATTGCGCGTTTACTGTAAAGTTTGAGAGAAACAAAGCGACCTCAAAAACAGATTCCTCAAGTACGTGTTGCGGCAAATATCGGGCGTCCTAGAACATACTAGAGTACAACGAGAGGTTCTCACTCTGCTTTCCTGTAGTGAAGAATAGGGCGTCGGAGAAGGCCGAATCTCCGGACTCGTAGAGGGCCTCGACTCGAATAACGTAGGCGCTCCAGCATTGCAAGAAGTTCAACTCCTGCCGCGTCATAGTGACGTCAACTTGAATCGTGATGTCGACGCCACTGGGAGTAAGAACATGGACGACGTAGGCTCGAATCGGGCGGTTCATTCGAGGCGACTCCCAGGAAACGGTTGCCTTGAATGATCCTTCTCTGAACTGATGGTCACAAGCGTGGTCCGGGAAGGTGACCTTGACGTCGTGAGGGGCCATGTTCCTCGCTGCAAGGTATGTTTGAAAACGCTGGTAAAAATTGTGCTTGTGTGGAGGAATCCATTTTCAGATTTCATGTCAAAGGTCATGTCAACATACATACTCTTCGCCTAGTCTTTACAGTTGAGCATGCTTAACAGAGAGAGACTGCTGCCCACGGTGACATGTAGTTTGTGAGGTATCGTACTCTGACATATCGTGCTCTTATATGAGGTTCAATCTTCCGTAAGTGGTCCTACATTGACCGCACTTCTATTTCTGCATTGGCCGCCAGCAATTTTTTGCCACAAATAAATCTACACAAGCGCTCATGCATGAGAGCTCGGGTCGTGTGCCAGGCTTTGGTTCTAAGTTCTTGCTTTTCGATGTAGGTTAGTGCCAGCTCTTTGGCATTCAGCGCCATGAGTGCAATTGCGTGATACGCATTATCACGCTATAAACGTGATATGAGCTTGTTGATGAATGTTATTACAAGGGTAGGAATTCGGAGATTTTATTTATTTTTGAATCTCAAGGTAAGGGAAAATCGATCGTGAGAGTTATTGGTAGTTCTTAAAGTCCTAATATATAAATCTAGAGCGTTAGGTGCACAATGCGCCCGTGTCGAAATAAAAAAGAAAGCTGTCTATAAAAAATGAGAATTTTTTATCAGAAATTTTTCCAACGTTATTCATAAGCTAAAGCAAAGCTACAAAAGGTCGACTATTCAACAGAAACATAAAATATCTCAATGTGTAGGTCATCTGCATCCGATTAAGCAAAATTACTCTGCAGTTGTAGTCAGTTTGCTTCTCGATAGATCTTTAACCTTGATCAACAATTAATAACTGCATTCGGAAACTTGATTGAAAGTACTCACCGCTGGGTTCAATCTGGTGTTTGCAGACAGGGGGTTCGCATGAAAAAAAAGTAAATGCCGTATTGAAAAATGACCACCTCAAACTATTTTAGAGTACATATTTGTACCTCAAAGCAATGTTGGTGGAAACCTGAACACAGAATAGTGCATCTAATATAGCGCTTCTCACATTCTTACATCACAAAATGAGGGGCGAGAAAAGACGCTTAACGGGACAAGACGTTAACAATCAAGGATCTCATTTGAAATTTTATCTAGTTTCAAAATGCTCACTCCGCCCTCTATGAACGAAGTATCTATCAGCTTTGCTTCCAGCATATTTCGATTATCCTAGAGACCGAATACCTGAGAGTTCATTATTTTCTCAATTTCAATAAACGACACTGCTATCGCGGGCTGTTGTATTGCCCCATATGCACAGAAGCACGCATGACTGGGAGCGTTAATTTGCTGATATTTTGTTGTAATTGGCGTTGATGCGAAGTTATATTTAGTGCCTTATAATAGATTCATTTATACTGAGTGTTGTACCACCAAGTAATCTTGCACGGGAAATATGCATGTACAGGTAAACCTTCGATGTACACTTAGTGGCCAGTTTTTCGGTACATAATGTGAAGTTGCCTCCGCCGATGTATTTAAGGCTGTCTTGCTCATCATTTTTGCAATTTTTGCCGTCAATTAAATCTGCTTTGGAAGTGAAACAGTGCAAGCATCCTGTAAACATTTCAGAAAGTCGAGAAGTCAAAAGAAAGCAAAATCCAAGAAAATGTTACCGTCGAGGCGAACACGCCAGGGAAGTTATTTGCTTGAACCAATCTTTTCCCGCGAACCATTTGCGGCTTGAACTGTCGTCCGGATATCCTTTTTCAGCCGTCTAGTTTTGGCAAAGTTCTTGAACAGCATTTGTTTCAGTGAATGAGTGCTGCATTCTTTTTATTGATTTAAACTTCGTGAACTACCGTTTCTTGTGGCGCTCTTTGGTTTTATGCTTTATATAGCCCCTGCGGCATAGGCTAAAAATGCTGGACTACAATATTTTGAAGTAAATAAATTGTACAAATAAATGAAGAGCAGTCTTATTTGCATAATCTGTTCCTTGGAGTTAGACAACAAAGCAGAACATTCATGAGGAACCTCTCGTATGGTATGACGAGGTGAGATGTGGACGCGCAGTCTTGGTCAAAAGTTTGAAGGTGAGAGTTTTAATTCTATGCTGTGTAGTAGGGCTCCTGTAGCATTCGTAGAAGTCCTACCCATTGAAGGGAGCAGGACCAGATATCTTCCAACCTTGAGGAGGTTTAGAACGCTCGGGACGCAATATAGGTTACATGGTCTGGCTCACAATCGAACCACCTGGGCTCTAAACTTTTGAAGAAGGCTTACGTGCACCTACATTGTCCAAGTAATGTTTGCATGCTCACGCACATTAAAAAAAAGTATATCGATCTGTGAGAGCTCAAACAATACAATTCGTAAGCCACCAGGCAATATCCTGGCTGCCTTGTCTGATCTCTCGCAGAATTTTTCTGATAAAATGTGAAGTCTCATTACGCTGCACTTTTGAATCGAAAACGAAGTGCATGTTCAGCTTGCCAAAGAAATGTTATGCTGGTTTGTTGGGCTAAATGAGAAGCGCATTTCCAATCATTTGCAAAATTTGATGAATGAAGCTTGCATAAGCATATAACCTTGAAAGAACGCACCTTTCACGAAAAGAAAATCTGCTATTTTCGTACGTGACTAGGTACACCTCCCCCGTGATGATTTGACCCTGACAATCGCTTCTCACCAGATAAGGCAAAGCACTGACAATTGGTTATATCTTCGCAGCGTTCGCAGTAAACACAAGTTTTCTTGGGTGAAGTGCCTCCCAGTAAGCAACGCCTGTCTTGAACAAAAGAAGCTGACTGTAGGTGAATGCCCAACAATAGACTCAGGGAAGGCGTCTACCGCTGGAACTGTGGAATTCCATTGTTCGATCAAGGGAGCAACTATCTCGAGCTGCCAAGAGCAGCACGCCCCTCAAGTGCTCCTCGCTGAAATACAAGTTGACGACACCCGTATTATGATAAAAAGATAGCAAGCGCGAGAAATAATAATGGAATGTTGGCATCTAAGCAGCTTGTCTTGTATTTCCACAGCTTCAAAAATAGCCCTTACACTTCAACGTTCAGGTGGTTAGAATAATGTATCTTGGCACTGTGAAAAAGTTTGCAGCGCTTACTGTGGTTTCTCAACAATGTTCAGGACACACTAAGAATAAGCATATGTTGGGAGCTTTACGAGAAAGGTCACTTTTGCCGTGAGAAGGTGCTTCATAAATTCATTGTGCCACAGGTATTATTGAAACTCTCTACCTTCAAGCACCACAGCAGACTTACAACCAGGTACGAATTGTGAGAATCAGATAAGGGGTAATGCGAAAGGAGTAACTGCTTTCTACTAAGAAGCCAGTTGGTCACGACGCTGACACTTCTTTGTTAAATAATTTAGCGAGTATGTGTTGTACAGGCAAATACTACCTTGAAATCAAGACGCTGCTTGGAAGGACGAAATGAGCTGATGAAAATAATGCTTTGAAGAAATGATTTTTCGTTACAACAAGCTGGAATAAAGAGAATTAGTCCTGAGGCCATTTATTGTACCAGAAAAGGTGTCTAGGATTTTCGTTTTGCGAGTAACCACTTCGCATGCAGGCTCGTTAGAATTTTGCAAACATGAAGCCTGAAAACCAGTCATGCTATAAATTGTCGTAACGCACAAATCTTTCATCGAAAGTTTCATCCAAAACAAAATCAAAAGTTATTCAATAAGATGTTAATAAGGATGTTCGTTTAACAGTACCTCTTGCTGGGCTTGTTGGTGTAAAATTGTGTAAGAAAAGTAAAAACAGCGCTAATTTTTACACAAACCACACAGAAAGAAACCACACAAACCACACACGTCCTGTCTGGTCTTTCTGTGTGGTTTGTGCACAAATAAGCGCTGTTTTTACTTTTGTTACCAATAAGGATCGTACAAGAGAAACTTATAGCGCCGCACTTGCCACGAAAGCAGTACTGCTATAGCTCACCTTCCCTCTCCTGCTCTTTCGAGAATCTGATGTTAATTGAGGGGAAGTCCGCCTCTTTCCTCCTGAAGCAAAACCCACTTCCAACCAGCCACCTCCCCAACCCACCCATAGCTGCCCACCGTCACCTCTTAGAAGAGCTCTCCGCCACCCATACACATGCCCATTCCACTCTGCCTTACGAAGCGTCGTCCACCACAAAACCACTTAATTCCACCCTGCACAAGTCTCCGCCCACCAGAAAACCATGCAGTAGCGCAACGAAGAAAATCACTGTCTATTTAGCGTGGTTACGCCAAATGCGAATTAAGTGCGCTATCACATCGCTTTTAACTTCGGTTTTGATTCGGTTCGAAGTTCGGGTTTCAAGTTCAAGCAAGCTTCAAAGATCGGCGAAATCAGCTGATGCACTAAAAAAGAAAACTGGACGGGACACTTAAACTGCGCCTTAAAGGCATGACGCGATAGCGTTAATAGGTTAATGTCCATGTATGCAAAATCGATCGTTCTCCATTTCACATTCATAGGTGAGTGGGAGTCTTCACAACACTGCTGGCCCAGTGGTGTCGCGGTAAACGATGCGCCACTGCCCAGCGATGGCAGGTGCTGCCACCAGTGACAGGCTGCTCTTCCCGACTACCCGCGTCGCCAGACAGACAGTAGCCGCGTTTACATGAATGCGAAAGAAGTCGAGTTTAGTCCCCTTTTTGAGGAAAAACGGAGGTTTTGAGAAGGAAAGCAGTGACTCGTCCTCTACTTTCTCCTCGACATTTTTGCACTTTCCCTCAAAAGGGGGACTTCTGTCGCATTCATGTAAACGCTGCTAGTGGCGAAATCACCGATTGGGAAGTCTTTGTGCTGTGCACAAAAACCAACGGTGAAATTGGACTCAAAGACGCAGGGGGACGCCAGATGCACTCCGGAAGCACTACACAGCAGCCGCCTCACCAGCCCACCCGCCTAGCTAGGAGGCTGTCGAACCACCCACCGCCCCTCAACCACCTCCGCTCAACTTCACCCTTTAGAACAATTCCGTCGTGTATGTGATCCCTCGGCTTAGAGTAAAAGCCTCAAAGTAGTCGTGGAGGATAAATCGTAGATCTTTCGCAGACTCGTCCTGTATTTTTTTTTCATTACTTCGTCCCGCATCTCACACAAGTTACTGCCTTGAGTAGGACTGTCTGAAATAGCTTTATAGCCCCAGAAGTTCTGGTGCGTTGACTTGTCCCCTTTCACCTTCCTAAAAAAATACAAGCACTTGTTGAGTGCCGAGTACGATTTGGCACCACAGTTTTATTGGTCTGTATTATGAGATTTTGTTTTCCAATAGCTGAATAAGAAGGTTTTTTTTTTTGCGCTTAACGCCTTCGTTAACTTCAAAGCGATATCTGAGTGCAACTTCCTAAATGCGGTCTTTCTACTGCTCTTGAAATGCTTCCGTAGGGGTGCCTGAAATTTTTCCCGAGCACTATAGTACTACGCGCTGTAATGCAAAGTGTTTTATGAAAATAAGCTTCCGAAATATTTGATCGCATTTTTTGTGCAGCGTAAGCTATCTTGCGGTTTTCAGCCGAGTACCTCGGGTAAGTTTGAACTTCATAAGCATTAAGGCGTCTATTCCGTTTGATAACTCCAATTCTAGTTTTCTGTCGTATACCAATTCCCATCGTACTCCCTCTCGTTTTAGGAGAGGGAGTAGCCACCCAATAGTATGACTTACGAAGATGTTTTTTTTTGTTTCAGCAGACATGGATTCGTAATGAAAATAGTTGGCAGTCCACGTCCAGCATTATTGGACAAAAAATTTGAATATCGGAGTATTGTAAGGTACTACTACGAAAACATTGAAGGCGATGGTAACGTTTTTGACGATAGCAAAAACGTTAATGGTAAAAAAATGCAAGCCTGCCAACGAGAGATTTGCAAATATATTGACTGTTACAGTGAAATCTTGTAATACATGAAAAAAATTTCGTTCATAAACTTTT
Organism: Amblyomma americanum; assembly: GCF_052857255.1. Taxonomy (NCBI): domain Eukaryota; kingdom Metazoa; phylum Arthropoda; class Arachnida; order Ixodida; family Ixodidae; genus Amblyomma; species Amblyomma americanum. Next base: position 124,077,527 of record NC_135505.1, read on the forward strand.
TCTAGTTGAAAAATATTTTTGTCCATAATTTCTTGGTTTGTTCAAAGCACTAACCTGGGAGGTAGCTTGGCAGACCAAGCAGGCTAGAAGAACTGATGCAATCGTCCCGACGTACATTGTGATGGCTCTACAGTCAGTGGCAATAACGGGAGACTAACGGAGGCGCACTCGGGTTGAAGCCTTAGGAGCGTCTAGGGAGAGCGGCCGCCGCAACCTTTTATACAACGCGCGCCTTCATGGGATACCCGCCCTTGCCCGATAAAACGGCAGACTACGCCGAGAGTCGAGGGGCGTAGCAGACAGCGATAAAAACAGCTTCTCCCCTAAGTGGAAGAGTCGTCGCCCTTGTAGGAAAACAATTACTGCAGACGAAAAATTTTTTTTGTAAACTACAGGACGCAGTGCTAAACAAGATCGAAAAAAAAAATCGTGAGCCTCACCCTACAAATGCAAACGCAGAAAGCCGTAAAATTAAGCATACTTTGCACGAACCATTACAGTGCGTTAAACGTTCTTCATTGCGTCATTCTCACATGTGCTGAGGTACTGCGGGTCACGAACGAATGTTTTGAAAGTTGGCCGCTGAAGATCGCGCGGAGTCATATTTGTTTTTGAACGCCACACATTACATACACGAATTGCATGTTACTGCTGTTCACATATTCAGAAGTGACTAGTGATCCCTCTGTTATTCTTACCCTAATAATAACCTAAGTTAGCGCTGCCACTACTAAACTCCTAGCTCGCAGTTGTGACGAACAAGGAAACACCGAAGCTGGGCAAAACCTGCGCTGCTCCATTCAAGGTACCGCAAAATGCCTTAGGGGTTTTATCAGCGCATCGCATCGTTACGGGAGGTGCAGGGTTTGATCCCTGGAGTCACCGGGTACCAAACGGCGATACAAGGCATACAAGATATCCCCCGGTCTGTTGCAACGTATACGCCTGTTGCTCAGGTCCTTTTGTGGTGAAATCCTTAGAAAATAGGTCTTTGATGCCATCTGGTGTGGACAAAAATCACCTTGTGCTGTAGTGCTCTTTGGCCAAGCGGCATTCGCGCTTAAATACTCATAATCATCATCATAATGTACATACAAGATGTGTAGAATTTTGTCTTCATATAATCAAGAAATAGGAAAACTTTGTACATGACAATCAGCAGAGACGTTGCTCCTAGCGTTGGCAGTGAAAATTACATGGCGATATGCTTTGTGCTAGAGCGGTTGCCAAGGGATCAGCCCCCTTTAACAGCAAAACTGATAAGAAAATGAGGGAGTCCAGTTATCGTACCTGACTATACACTGTCTGCATACCGCTGTGTGTGAAGAATGGGAGCGGCGGATACCTCGCTACTAGGACATCTTCGAAGTGCAGAAGTATCGCATCGAGGACAATAAATGGTGGCACTTGATATCGACGGTGGTGTGAAATTTTGAACCATAATGCGTTATCGTATCTAGTCCTGGATGTAAAGTAACGAGACCTCCGACTCGCACTGATTGCATTCAACAACCGACGCTGACATGCGGAAAGGTGACAACACTTACATGAACTAGGTTTGAACATAAATGATATAATTTTACTGCTCGTCCTCAATCCAATACATTGTTTTGATGCTTGAAAGATGCTTGAAAGAGTTCTCAAAATTATGGCAGACGAGCGGACAATTTGCTACGGCGACATCTTTGAAGTGTGGATGTATCAGACAAACGATATAAAATGTTGGCACTTGAAATCAGTGCTCTGCCACAAAAACAAAATTTTGGAGCCCGTTTGACTGTGGTTAGTATAGATTTTTATAATTTTAGCGTTTTTTTTTCAACATTCCGATAAGCTCAATGTCCTCAGGCATTGCGTATTCAGGGCGGCCAGTTTTCTAGAACAATCTCTTCACTTTCCTGTAACATATCTGCTTTTACCTGATCTTCAGCGGCTGCTATCCGCCTTTTAAATTGCTACGGCTTTCTTTATCTGACTTTCGCCTGTGCCTAATTTCCTCTATGGTCATTTCAGGCTACCTCCGTTTTTCAGAGCATGCTAAATTCTCTCCAAATTATACATCCTTATGTCGGTTACCACATGCCTGTTTGCTAAAGTTGGCGGATCTGCAGTTCTATTTTGCTTTTGATTTAAAGCCTTCCACGCTTTCACTTTTCTTAATCGGATCTTTAGACTCCTGAGAAAGCTTATGGCATCCCGTCTAACTATCGTACCGCCTACTTCTATTGTGCACTCCGTAATATCTCTGACCTCATCGTTTACTGCTCGAACGCTAAGGTCGTCGTTTTTGGTTATAGCCGAATATCTGCTCGGCAGCAAGGTTCTGAATTCCTCTACTTTCTTTCTTATCATTAACTCGTTGATGACCAACTTCCTTACTAGTTTCGTCTCTTTTTTTTTCTGAAAATGTAGGCAGATAGGTGGCCTTACCATCCCATGCTCGCTGCCTAGCATCTTGCTGTGCACCACCACATCTTACACAATGTCATGGTAAACGCACAATATTTATTTATTTATTCAAATACCCTAAAGGCCCTCCGGTGAGGGTATTACATAGAGGGGAGGCACGAAGCACCCTGACAACAGTTTGCTGTAAACAGAAAAGAGAGAAACAGAAACAAAAAGAAGCAGGCACCATTTTGAAGTGCAGTAAAAAATAACAATAACACTATAGCGCAAATAGAAAAGCGTAAAAATTCAATCAGCTGTGATTAAGAATACAAAAACAACATAGAAAGAAAAAAAGAATGGAAAAGAAACATCTGGAAGAAGGTAGGGGTATTCAATTCAGCACAAAAGAGGGATTCCTAACCCTATAAAAGTAAAGTGGTGTACAGGGACGTCACATTCTGATTGGAGTATGCAGAATTTTGTGAAATTTGTCTGGGTGAACGTCGGTAGCAATATCTGATGGTATGTTATTCCAGCCACTTATGGTTCTAGGTATGAATGAACTATGAATTTACGAATGAAAGGAATTCTTGCGCGGGAGACATCTCTAATTCTACCGCAGTATATTCTTAAGGGTAGGTTAAGCGTCATCCAAGTTTTTCCAAAGGAATCTTACAAGCACCAAGCAATTCTGCTCCGTTAAAGGAACACCGAGGAAAGCTCTCCGTAATTTCTGGGTGTACTGATATTTGTCTGGGAGAACAAGACACATTCAATCTTGACAAAGTTAGATTTAAAAAGGAAAATTTTTCTTTCCCGACACTTGATTAATACTCGTGACTTAAATACAAAAAAAGAAGCTCCGCGATTGCCTTGTGGAAGTGAACGGTGGTGTGTCCTAGGCTCGGAGATCCATTCAGAAAAAATAAAAAACAACTGTTTTGGTGTCATCGTCAGTTTTGTAAAATCATTTGATTGTGGCGATAAGATTATTTTACTTTCTTCCTCCTTTATAGCTCATAAAAACGTTGTTTTCAGTTAAAGTCGCCTTTTTGCCATAAAAACGTGGCAGTCATTTGAGGATTGTTTCTATACACGCCAAACAAATACCAAACAAATGTAAAGTTGCCAAAGAAATGCCGCAGTAATATGCAACAACACAAGTTTCTTTCAAAGCACATATACTAAGTGCACTAGAGCATTTCAGAACATGATAATAAGGCACGCCATAAATTTCATCATTTCACAGCGCTTTGTCGAAGCTTATGAACAATCTTTTCGCTCCTTTTATGGGTTCGCAATAGCCATCGGTCATTTTTCAAGATTACGCGTGCGTTCACAGGCTTTCGGAGAATAGGTTGCAGAGGCTAAAAGAGACTATAGCTGAGTCTGAGACATTATTGTGCACGGCCGAGGGACACTGGAGATAACCCAGGGTCCATGCGGAACAGGTGCTAGCGATAACATACACGCATGTAGTATCAAACAAAAGGCAGTGGGCATTCAACTTAGATGCGCTGTTTTTCAATGGCTTCTCAGTGCTACGAAATATCTTGCAATGTAGTTGAACCATTCTTTTGGTTACAATATGGCATACTGATGATGGTGTACAGGGTGTGACGACATATATTGACCCATGGACTGTAGATACGCTCTAGTGGAGGGCTCGAAATTAATTATGGTGACGCGGGGTCTTTAACCGGCATTCATATTGCGCAGCACAATGGAGTATTTGCGTTTCGCCTACAGGTGAATTCGACTACCGGCATTGGCATTTGATATCATGATGTTGGGCTTCGTAACTGAAGGTCATGGCTATTGATTCACAGCTGCGATGCTTAGGTAAAGTGAAGTTCAGTTTTGTTTAACCATCAACGAATGTCATGGGATGAATGAGTTCCTCGCAGAGTTTTCTGGGACGCTTGGCTCAGCACCGGTCATCGGGTCCTAAGTGGCAGTCTTTGTGTATTTCAATAGAGCCGGAAATATGTTTATGAATTACGTGAATAGTGCAGAGTTTAAATACTGCCTAGAATACGGCGTGCTTCACAGGGAGGCCTCAACATGACGCCTGTACTGCTAGAGAGATAGGCGCTAGTCCCGATAGTATCCGGAAGAAATAAAATGTTTGCGCCCCTGCACTGCTGTCATGGACATTTCACTTCTGTGCCTGAAATATGGAACTTCGTTGGTTAACATTTCGCTTGACTTCACCTGTAGAAACGGAATATAATCTGTAGCTAGCATTAATAAGGTATAAGGTATATGGTGTTTAACGTCCCAAAGCGACTCAGGCTATGAGGGACGCCGTAGTGGAGGGCTCCGGATAATTTCAACCACCTGGGGTTCTTAAACGTGCACCGACATCGCACGGTACACGGGCCTCTAGAATTTCGCCTCCATAGAAATTAGGCCGCTGCGACCGGGATCGAACCCACGTCTGTCGGAACAGCAGCCGAGAGCCATAACCACTGAGCCACTGCGGCGGAACGTAGCAAGCATTAATGGAAAAAAATTAGCTTTATAGTTCACATGCACAATAAAATGGCAGAATAACCGTAATGTAAGGCGCTTTCGTCATTGGCGCCATGCTACCGCTAAATCGAACAGGCATAGCCGAGCTTTCCATTCGGTATTAGTTATTTTTTTTTCACATCAAAATAATAATGAGTATTGCTTTGATTTATTAACAATACCATGATCTCAAATTGTCTCTCTGTCGTCTGTTTTTTACAGCACAGCTGTTAAAGGCTCCTTTGCTGGTTGAGCGTCGTTGGTGGCGTGGCAGTAGCGGATGACTTCAGCACCCACTGTTGGCGCCGCGCGCTGCCTTTGTAGTTTTCGGATGGGGCGCGTGTTCACTGCTGATTCCCTGGCCACGCGTAGCTTTTCCCGGCGACCAGGTGACCGCTTTGGGCAATCGATTCGTGATATTGGCATTGTGCACCCTTTGTTGCTGGGTGAGGCACGCAGTCGTACGGCGTCGCTAGAAGCACCTCTAGGTCGTAAGAAAGGGAAATTGGAAATCAGTTTTTGAGGAAAGGAAATGGCGCAGTGTCTGTCTCACATCTCGGTGGACACCTGAACCGCGCCGCAAGGGAAGGGATAAAGGAGAGACTGAGAGAAGAAAGGAAGAAAGAGGTGCCGTAGTGGAGGGCTCCGGAATAATTTCGACCACCTGGGGATCTCTAACGTGCACTGACATCGCACAGCACACGGGCGCCTTTGCGTTTCGCCTCCATCGAAACGCAGCCGCCGCGGTCGAGTTCGAACCTGGGTACTCCGGATCAGTAGCCGAGCGCCCTATCTACTGAGCCACCACGACGGGTTAGTAAGAAACGCCTATCGGACGCTCTGAGCGCGTCTACATAGGCGGTGTAATTATTAGCACAAGCGTGGTAGCAGCCATAGAGCGGCTATAAATCTGCACAGTACGATGAAGGAAACGTTAAAGGAAGAGTTGAAAGGGGTGTGACTACTATACGCGGCAATGCCTAGTCACAGCGGAGGGGCTCTAGTTCTCAGTTCGATTACGAAACTCGATATACCTGGTGTTCAACCTAAGATGTTCCGCAATTTTTAATAATAAGCGTTTTGAGTTAGGAGAACACTTTTTTGACACAGCGTTGCCAACGCGGTAGCACCTTTGTATACCTCGTAGTCTCGCTAACTGGTGGGTTGATTAATTAATGTTGACTAGTTAACTTTTTAAGAAGTCAATATTAATTATTGTATATTTAATTCTAGCCACTGCTTTCTTTTTATTTTATATCTGTTGTCCATGAGTGTCATTGACTGAGTTTACAGCTGTGCACTCTACTGATGCGATCATTCACGTGTGCTTTGTTTCCTTCATTGATGTTTCGGAACACCTGGACTTTTTTGTGTATTGTTACATCATTCCACTCCTGTCAGAGCCTGGGAAAGGATCAGTGTATTGTGAAAATGAATAAATAAATAAATAAATAAATAAATAAATAAATAAATAAATAAATAAATAAATTATTACTCTTAATCTCTGTATTTATTGAGAAGCCTGTGACCACCGTAGGTAATATCCATATCAGTTTTCAGACTTCCTAAAACGCAGTTACTTTAGGCGCTGTGGCCAAACAAATCTTAACAACATTGCGCCAAAACGCATACGTTTTTGAGAAGCTTGGAGGAAAGGAAACCCCTCTAGTGCACGTAATTCGTCGAAATAGGCAAAATTGGTCGGGCTACAGCTCCGGTGGTAACTGCGTTTCCTAAATTCTAAAACCGATATGGATGTTACTTACGGTGCGTTACGCGCAATTCAGTACATAAGAAGCGTAACAGTAATATGTAAAAAGCTAACTATTAAATCTTAGGTTACCATCCTTATGCATAGTTAGCATATATTGGCTGTATTCTGATGCGCTACACAGCTGACAATGTTATGCTGAAAAACCACTCTTATAATTGAATAAGCCTATTTTTAAGATTTGCTGAATATCTTAGATGGAACACCCGGTATGTAATCGCTAATGCGCCCCCCACGAAGGAGCTCAGTGCCGCGGCCGGCGAGATCCAGCTATGATAGCAGCTTCAATACTTATATTAGTATAATAACACATAATTAGCAACAAAACTTACATATTAAACCAAAGAAATCAACCGCTAAGGCTGCGCTGTAACAACGCATTGCCGATCTTTTTAATCTGGCTCTGAGTGTTTTATTTACTGAATTGGTTTTACACGATGTGCTAGGGCTAATCAGCGGGCATTAGAAGTAGATTGAGGGCGCATATCGTCTTCGCAAGGAGGCATAACGAGTTGTAAGCACCATGAAAAATGACGAAATAAGATTCTTGAGAAAAGATGGCATCTGGATTTTATTGCCGAACTTCTTTGTTATGAATGACGACGTATGATTACGAGTGCTTTACCCAGTAGCCAATGAGTGCAATGCCTGCTTAGTAATACAAGTTTTAAGTGAAGTTCTGAATACGACAATAGATATTGTGAACGAACCGTTAGGATTGACATGAAGAATTCGTGTACTGAATATATTAATCATAAACGTTTATGGCATAATGGTCGAAACTGGTGCCTGAATAGACTAGTTGCAGCCATCAACGAATAAAAGGCAGTAATGAGAGAGCGTGACTTGTGACAACTGCGGCTGCTAGATGAAGAATAAGGGCACATGCTTTAGAAGAAACTAAAAAATGGCACCGTAGGAAACAAGACATAAGCTTCGTTTCAACTGAAGTGTTCCAGTTGTCTTCACACAGCGTCAAAAATTATTCAAGCTGTGTTCCCAGACTTTCGGGTATCTTGCGTAGACAAGTGCGCATATTCCACTGCTCAGACGCTTGAAGAAAGACAGTTTAAAATGTTCTTTCTAGGGGAAGGTTGTATTTCTTCAGAGACGAGTAGCCGGCAGTCACTGAAACAAAAACACAGATTTGATAGTTTCATTTTCTCAGTAATTATGCTAATTGTTATTTTAACAAGAAATTCAGGAAATATTTCATTCAGAAGCAGTACCCTCCGTTATGAGGCAAGCCGTAGTGGCGGGCCTGTTTAAGTTTTCAAGCCTCTTAGTGTTCTTACCATGCACTGAAATCGCACAGAATACAGAAGTCATGCGCGTTTAACCTTCATCAAAGCGCAGTCTCGGTGGCTTAGATTTGACCCCGCGATCTTATGCCCAGCAGCCACACCGCATAGCCATACAACCACTGTGGAGGGTTATGCCTATTCAATAGCCAGATGACAAGTCAGTTGTCACTTTCTACTTCTCGCACGAAATATTTCTTGCACAAATTTTCATCATAAATGGTGTATTATGACCCTAGTGTGTGCCACTAGTCTTTTAGGTTGAAATTATGCATCTCAACATGCATAATCCGGCCGGGCAAGTACTTCCGTTGAGTACAGTTCAGGACTGGTATTGTTTTGCTCCAAAACTGCACGTATGTTATGAGAAGAGAACAACGCACTGAAGGGCTGCTCGCAATTTTGGCCACATGGGTTTTTCTGGCGTATCTTACTAGAAACATTGAGCGAAAACCCGTCTGTGTATGTTTTTGCGTGTGTTAACACTCGATGGTACCCATAAAATATGGCGTCCTCATCCAACCTGGCATGTAAAAATTAAAATAATGATTTGTCAGGTGATATTGCTCAGGAAGGACAACCTGGATCGCACATTCGCTCACTGGTGGCAGCACCTGCCAGAACAGGGCATTGGCAGTTAATGATTTTTCGCCTGAAGTTGCTAAAGAGAAGCAACCTGGATCGCACAAGTCCCACCGGTGGCAGCACCTCTCATCCCAGGGCATTGGCAGGTGGTGGTTAAATTAATGACTGCTCACGCTGGTTGCTCGGGAACAGTCACATCGAACTCACAAGTCAGACCGGTTCCAGCACCTGCCATCTTAGGGCAGAAGCGCACCGCTTTACCACTGCGCCCCTGCAGCACTGCGCTTGGGGTGGTATGAGGGCTCCAAGGAATCTATGAGTGTAAAGTTGAGAGTGACCTCATGCAGACGGTCGGCGCATCTGAGTACGACCTGATGCGGCAAAAAAGCCTCCGCCGACTTTTTTTTTAACGAGAACTGTCAGCTCCAGATTGATCCACACGGCAACTGATCATCGGGAATTGTCCTGTCCAAAATACTGCCCAATGCGCATAAATGGATTGTTGCTATTGCGGTTTCCAACAACAAATCCCATAACGCCTCCGCGTGCACAAAGCCGGCGAACAGAAAACTTACAATTCCTCTGCAGCAGCAGAACGATTCATCTGCCTTCTCTTGAACACAATAAATGCAGCCGCAGCAGCGATTAACAGACATAATACCGTGATGGAAGCAGCTAATGTCATCGTCGACGTGCGCTCAGAATGACGACCTGCAACAACAACAAAAAAAGGACACATATCTGCTCGGTTACCTTCTCTCAGCGTTTATTAATAATGATCTTGAACACAAGCTATTTAATAGGTTATGCCATTGTTGCGCGCTTACCGTCTGATTCTGTAGAAGCCTCTAGAATTGATGCAGGACCAGATTTTCTTTCACGATGATCGTTGTTGAAAGCATAGACGGATATTTTGTACAGTGTGTCGGGCTTCAAATGGGTACAGTTGAAAGACTGCTCAGTCGTTACTGATGCACAGATATCTTCTCCATCGGTCCAAGTGACTTTATAGCCACTAATAGGACCGTTTGGTGCTTGGGGACGCTGCCACTTTAGCAAAAGCCAGGTGGAGTTTCGTGAGTCGACGGTTAAATTTTCTGGAAGGGAAGGAACTTAAAAAAAGAAAATGTTTAAAAGTAGACAAAAAGTGTAAGCCTGATAGATCTCCATGGTTGTTTTGTAAAGCTATTTGCAATTCTCACTTATAAAATCGATACGTACTACAACTACTCTGTGCGAAAACTGGCGTCATCAACTGACCACCAGTTAAAAAAAAAAGGTGCTTGAGAACTATGAATTGCGTTTTTTCGTTCCTCCGAATTTCTTGAAAAGTGACGTTTACCGAGTTAAAGACGGGTTTTGAGCAAGATTTTTTTTAGAAAAACATCTACATCGTAGAAATACAAAACTGCTTCTTTTCATTTCCGAAGACAACAAAACATCTCGCAAACATTACCATTATGCACGCGGAGTTGTGAACGAGAGAAAAAAGCCTAGTATATCAGTGTATATCAGTGTATATCAGTGTGTATCTAGTATATCCTGCCTGTTCACCCACCGCGGTGGCTCAGTGGTTAGGGCGCTCGACTACTGATCCGGAGTTCCAGGGTTCGAACCCGACCGCGGCGGCTGCGTTTTTATGGAGGAAAAACGCTAAGGCACCCGTGTGCTGTGCGATGTCAGTGCACGTTAAAGATCCCCAGGTGGTCGAAATTATCCCGGAGCCCTCCACTACGGCACCTCTTCTTCCTTTCTTTCACTCCCTCCTTTATCCCTTCCCTTACGGCGTGGTTCAGGTGTCCAAAGATATATGGGACAGATACTGCGCCATTTCCTTCCCCAAAAACCAATTATTATTATTATCGTGCCTCTTAATGACAACGCAGTTTTCTTCGTTCTTCTTACTATTGCACTTGTTGTGCTCAATGTTTACAAATCTTAAAGTCTCGGTAGGCATGATGAATTACATTCGATCTAGCGGCGTTTAGGAGGCGTTTGATGTTTCAAGCATTAATGCAGGCTCGCTTTAAAATCCCGTGACTACACAGCATATGATGAAGGCTGTAACGCACACCTGCGAGCATTTTGAAGGTGAACGTGCTTTGCAAAATGATACGATTGTCACTATTGTACTTCGGTATCAACGTTTTTCAAATCCTACCACCATCTACCACCAAGAAATTCAATGTCCTAGCTTATAAATAACCTTGTAAGAAATCACAAATTATATGTATTCTAGTTAAAGGAGTATTAGAAATGCCAGCCTCTATGTATACTAGACCAGAAAATCTGGACAAGCTCCTCCAGTTTGTGTGGCTGCTACCACAACCAGCTTGGTGCTGGACGTAAAAAATTCTCGGGGGAATTTTGAATGTTTGATAAATCCCAGTCTTTTCCGATGGCTTCTGAAATTCGTTAATGGGAGCGCGGAAAGCAGTTTAAAAGTCAGATTCTGAATTGCCTGGGAAGAGTGGTTCATTGGTTTTATTATCTTTGCTCGCCATTTCGCCGCGGCTTCATTTTTCTCTAATTAGAAACAAAAAATATTCCCATTTGCCACAAGAAAGACCTGCACATTTAGCCGGAGTATCGCAAAAAAATTCAAAGCATCGATGAGTGCTTCACCGTCCAGCGCGTTATCTCCAGTTCACTTTTGGTTTTACCCGGCCAAAGAGCACGTTAAATGCTGTTTGGTTAAGGGGGTGTAACGTCCCGAAGCGCTCAGGCTATGAGGGAGCCGCAGTGAAGGGCTCTGGAAATTTCGACCTCCTAGGGCTCTTTGACGCGCACTGACATCGCACAGTGCACGAGCCTATAGCATTTCACCTCCATCGAAATGCGACCGCCGCGGCCGGGATCGAGCTCGCGTCTTTACGGTCAGCAGCCGAGCGCCATAACCACTGAGCCACGGCGGCAGTTGCGCATTACACGCTGTGGCCAAGAATATTGACGGTGAAGATAAAAAATTAAATGTTTAGTTATAGAAAAAATTAGGTTGAGCATAGTGCAACAACATCGTACAACAGAAAAAATTAGGTTGAGCATAGTGCAACAACATCGTACAACAAAGATAATAATGAGAAATAGCGGGGGGGGGGACCGCCAACTCTCTTAATATTGCACATTAGCGAATGGCGTTTGAAAAGCACTATTAGATTAAACACCGTGAAGAGAGATGTTTCCGTTTGCTCAAATAGGAAAATCACTAGTTCTCTAACGTTAACTGGGAAAAAAAAAGTGGCTAAGAAGTGTAACAATCAAAGCTTGAACGATAGTTGGAAAAGAAAACTGCTTTTCCGGGGAGCAAAACACTCAAATACACACAAAAAATCTGGAAGAATGTTTAAAATTTGTCGCACAGGTTGCAGTACATATTGCGGTAAAAATGGCAAGACTTGAGAGGTCACCATTTTTATGGATTTAGATTCTGACAAGAAATATTCAAAACATACTTACATCCTGAATCGGTTCTGAAGCTTACAGCACGCGCTTCACCGCAGTCTTTGTTGGTGCACGAAGAGACGTTAACAGCGTACCTCTCAAAGGGCGTCAGCTCCTCCAGCCAGCAGTGATTATCCGGAGTAAAGAAGCGGCTGGTGTCATTGAGGCTGACAAGGAATCGACTGATGTCGTATCTAGGGTCATGTGGTACTTTCCAGAAAATCAAGGCCCGACGTTCTCTGGTGCTTACAACTTCGGGGAATGGAGGGAATGGTCCTGCAACCAAACAAGTTGGGCGTATGTGCATAATGTCTGTCTAAATGACATGAGCGTAGCGTCCAAACGTTTTTGTGACAGATTACTGGTTTCTCGTAAACTGCAGTTAAAATTTTGATAAATATGTTACATTGTCCTCAATACGAACAGTACAATTTTCTGTGTCAGGCGCCTCTGTATATTCCTAATAAAGGCACAATCACCCTGGGAAAGATACAATAAGGAGAACTGAATAGAATCTTCGTTCTCAGAAAATATTAATTCTATGCCTCCTTCTGGCTATGTTGCTGATGCCATCTGCAGCATATTGGTAAATTGCCTAAGAATTGCGTTTGAAAAATTTCTCATCACTTGATTTAAACTTGTCGCATCAACACCAAAAATAACTCCGCGATGGCCGTTTCGAAGTGAAAGGCGCTGTAGCCTGAGCTCAAAGATCCCTGGCTAATTACTTTTCCTGATGCGCTGCGCTTTGCTGACTAAAACGGCCTTTGGTAGCGACACCTGTATGTAATTTTTAAAACATTTTTTTAGCTCATAAAGGGTCCGTTTTCCGTGAAAGCCGCGTCTTTTTCCCCCGAGCGCAGTAATCTAAACTCTAAATACGAATACTCCTATACGGGAGTAGAAATGAGGTAAGCTCTCCTCTAGAGCACTCACTTTTATAGAAGGATGTGCACTAGAACACAGCTTACACCCTTTTTACTCCTTTCTATTTGGAGTGTATTTATATACTCCGACTCCACTTTCTCCTGTGTCCCTTTGAGACACCGTCTCTACCTATTTGAGTAAGGCCACTCATGTATTTTGCTTCTCCTGCCTCTTAAGTTTCTCCTTAACTGAATGTATTTCGACACTACTTTTAGGCTCCAGGCAATGGAAAATGTGAAACATAATGGAAAAAGGTGGGAAATGCTAGTAATTGATAGGACAGCTGATCACGACGCACCACATAAAAAAAAGATCTACACTTCTAGCCAGGAGTATGGTGCCTCAGCAAGGCGCATCATAAATAAAGCAATAAAAACATTAAAGAAATGCTAAAATAGTAAGGAACTTGTAACTAAGCAGTATAGACTATAGCGCAAAAAATATTGTAATATTTTCGAAGTTTATGGAATGGTATTGGTATTGGTTTTAATGTCTCGAAGCATCGCATGTGCTATTAGCACGAATTATTTTGAACATTTGGGTTCTTTATTCTGCACTGACATCCCGTAGCTCACAGGCATTTTGGCGTTTCGCCTGCATCGAAATGCGGCAGCTGTGGCCGGGGTCGAACCAGTGAACGTGTATTCAGCAACTGGAAGTCAAACACACTTAGCAATCACGGCGGACTCGGCGAGGCTATAACTGGGAAACGCTGATATGAAATGGAAATCACCAGCTACATTTTCATTTCACATGAATTTTAAAGTGACACAATGACCTTGGCGTCAAGAAATGTCATCGCGGAACAGTTCTTTAGTTCGCCATTTGCTTCTTTCCGTACAGTACTGACCTAGTGTTAAAAGCAGTACTGAGCTACTTGCCAGTTGAACCACACCACAGTTTCGGAGTGAGAGTCAATGCATGCACTTGTTGAGAAATGGCTCTTCCCAGATTTTTGGCATGGTCTTACAGGACACTACTGTCGTCCTTTCTACAGTCTTTACCATAGACATGAAGTGGTTTTTAACTACTGCTCGTACAACTGAATTTTCTTGAAATTTTCCTCATCATTCTTTGCAAATGCATGATGCATGGTTCGAAAACAGTTTTACTTGCTACCATTATGCGAGGCTACACGTTTGTGTTTAAAGCACACTAAAGATACGCTTTCATTTGTTAAATCATAAAAAATAATTTTTCCTATCTTGATCACATAAAGCTAACGGGGTATTTATAATGGTATATTAAATGCGTACAAATTTTAAATATTCTTAAATAAGCGAAATTTGCGTATTAACATAACGGTTTGTTTTGCCATGAAAAACGATACGGGAAAGCTGAGCACTGCATTGTTCTCAGATTTTAACCACGCCTAACGGCTTATATATTTCAGCGGCGTATTAACATATCACAGCTCTGCCCTTGCCAATTTGACGGACAGAAGCTCGGAAACAGAAATAAGGTGGTCTTACCCTCTCCAAGTGTTGTAAACTCGGTGCTTTGTTGCAGGCCGAACAACGTTACGTTCCGGTAATGATCAACGTTGTAAGGGGACACTGATGCTTTGAAATAAGAAAACTGTTCCCACAGCCTGAAGCTGAAATTGAGCAAGTCTCCTGGAATGTAATGGTCTTCCGTTCTGTTGTTGTCCTTGTTAAAAATGTTTATCACGTATCCATCGATAGGTCCATTAGTTTCCTGTGGCCTCATCCACATCAAAGAAACATTCAGATATCCTTCCAGGCTGGACGTGAGATTCAAGACTTCCGACGGCGCTGGAGGGACAGAAGACATACATATAGCATCAATATTATTTTAGTATGAATGACTTGAAATTCAACTTATATTTATTGGCTGGTAACAACTTGCCTGATGTCATTACTACACAATATATTACCACACCGAATATCAGCTGCAACGCGAAAGGTGTGTTAGGAGTTCAGTTCTCGAATTAGTGTGGCAGGCTAGTGGTGCAGTAAATTGATGAAATTAGCCGCCTACGCAGAGAACCACGTAAACTGAATCTTTGTGCAAGATACTCGAAGACCCATTGATTTCCAATGAAGCAGAAACCTCAGTTGGTTAATTTCAAGCGCGTTGCAAGTCACTTGAACGCGATAGTACATGATATTTTGAGTAAGTTCTTGAAAAAATACTCCCGCGGAAATTACCGAGAAAACTGCCAGAATAAGGAAGTGATGAAGCGTCCGAAGCTGGCACAAGATGTAAGATTCTAAATTTTAATTTACTCCCCTGAGTTCAGCGTGAAATGGATCCTGCGTGGTTTACACATTATTAGGCAAGTCCCGTGTAATCAAGGCGCAGGAAATAGGAAATGACATTGAGTGACAAATGAATTGATGACGTAACATTACCAGGGCCAAGCTTTATGCTTCACATAAACGGAATAGTAAGTCTTTTCTACCTTCCTCTGCATTGCCTAAGAACATCAAATTGCTAGAGCAGGGAGTGATAAGAGTGAGAATTCATTGAACGTTGCTGTTTATCTCAATGCATATTGCGTTTGGTCCCAGGAACAGATGAAGGATTCCTGAAGTTGACCAACTTTACCAAAAATTATTGAGACCTTAGAGAGGGACTCACCAGCAACCTCTGTGGTATCGGTGACTACGGTCGGCAAACCGCAGTAGTCCGCGCAGTTTTGCACCGAAACTTCGTAGAACGTGCCAGGAATGAGGCCGACCACAGTGTGTTTGACAGACACCGCGTCCGGTTGTTGCAACTGGTTCTCGTGGAAATTTACTAAAGTTCGATTGGACGATTGTGCTTTGACACTGATCCGATACTTCCCAGCTGTTGGATCAGCGCGCCAGGAGTAGGTTAGTGTGGTCTCAGTCGCATTCAGCAAGGTGACATCTCTCGGTGCCTCTGGGTGAGAAAAAAAGGAGTGATTAGATTTAGAAATCTCTGAAAAAATACACATCCAGTTATGCCTAGCGTTCACGAATTTTAATGGAATAGGTAGGTTTCGAAATAAATTATGCGCCTTAAAACCCATAGATATAGCGACATGTTCTGCCTCATTGCGCGTCGCTGGGCGTAAATGCTTTCCTTAGCGCACTGCGTTGAAGCTCACGGCACTAGTACTAACCGCAGTCATGCCGTGAAAGTAGGGTGACGGAGATAATGTTTTGCATGTTGTGCTATGTACAAACTTTCATCATCTTGCTCGGACACTGACGTAACAGCGAAGTAAATATTAGGCAAACGTATCTGCTAGTTTTCGGCGTACAATTTTTTATTAGCAGGTGCTGTTGAGGCTTTGCGATCTTAGAACTCTACTGTTAATCTTAATCGGATTTAAACGAAGCCATTTACGTAAAAAAAGGTTGAGCAGAATTCAATCCTCCCCCGAAATGCAATACAGCTCAGCTGAAGTGCAGTGTTAATGTAGTTTCTGGCCTACCAAACAGGAGGTATATGAGGATTTGTCTAAAATTACTGCCGCACTAAGACAACTACGAATCATGCATGGCATCGATTGAAATGAGACGAGGTGAGGGACCTACCTATGCCGTCTGTAAAGACATCAAATGTAGTTGCGTTCCCATCTTGTCGTCCACTTGAAGTTTCAGCGAAAGCATTTACAGTGCAGGTGAAATTCGCGAGCTGCAACTTCAGGTCCATACTGGCGTCCACTTGCCGGGATGGAGGCAGCTCAGCTGATGCCGACTGACTGCCCGCTTTGTCCTCGCAAGTGACTGCGTAACCCGCAATGCCACTGGACCCGGCAGGCTCCTGCCAGCTCATGGTGATAACTGTTACGTTGATGACGACGTGTTTCAAGTTTCGTACTGGGCCAATATCTGTGAAGAAACAATGAATCACACGATTTTTAAGACACCATGGCCATTGTGGTTAGCTTCGACTGCGCCATTTCTGCAATGTGCGGCTGAAGGACAGGGATGATCCGGGAAATGCTTAAGCCCTTCATTTACATTGCCGGCCACACTTGGCGTTGTTTTCATGGGCACAAAACTTTTCTTGACTGTGTCTGCAGATCGGCTGACCACACTTGGTTGTTGTTAAGTGCGCTGTGCTAAACTAGATTTTACATCGTATCCCGGCTGCGCCACTTGAGCAAGAGAGCTCAGCTTCGTAAACAAGCTATACTATAAAAGCAAACAGAAAAGGAAGTTTATGCTTATGCATACTAAAACCAAGGCTTTCGAATCACGCGCGGGGCTCCGCCATTGAAATGCCAGTGAAATACATACAGCACAAAGGCGCTGCATTTTGTAAACCTTCGTTTCGTTTTTGTTAATTTTGTCGTGACGCTGGCCGTGACGGAACCAGCCGGAGGTGAGGGAGCAAAGCACTAATGACAGGTGCGGCCACTCTTGAAGTGGCGCTGCCTCCAGCCACCCTGCCACAGCCGCATCTACTCCGACTATGTAACAGGAACTTTGCTCCGTTTATATGTAGCCCGATCAGCCCACAGTTTGTTTTGCCTTAGACCTGTATTAGTGCTGATAAAGTTCTTCAGGCATGACAAATGCGTTGCCATGCTCTGTCATTCGTCGATGTCGGCGGCGGTCAGCAGATGGGGAATTGTCTTGAAATTTGTATATGCGAGTGAGTGGCGTCATATGCGCGTTTATGCAACCTCCAGCGTGTCATTTTCCACAGGTTACGTCACCGGCAGCAGTGATTAATTGAATATAATCGAATGATAACGTTATAGAATTCGATCCCTATCTCCAGAAAGACTCCATGCGCTTAATAATTTTAATCACGCTTTCTAGTTGAGATGGCCATCTGATGTTTGACGTGACACCGTTCAAAAAGCGTTCGTTGACACTAAACTTACCGAAAGCAAACGTCGACACGTCCTGTTCAAATACAGGACCAGCACAGGTCAAGCCGTACCGAGTGACTTGAGCCGTCGTGTCGACTTCGTATAACGTGCTTGCGTTGAGGCCAGTGATGGTGTAAACGAGCTGCAAGCCTGGAGCAAAGAAATCTCTGCACTGTTTTTTCAACCCTTGGAGTGGACACACTGAGAACCGCACTGTGTACTTCCATTCGGTCGTCCATGTTATCTTGAGAGAGCTTGCAGTTGCTCCGCTCACGGTTGCCGAGTCCAACAAAGGGACTGCAATACAAAAAGAAACGCTAGCAATGCCCACATTGAGTGCATAGTCCCAATAACGGATGCCTAAGTGCCGCCAGTTGCATTTAATTTCTTATTTCGCACGATGGATTGAGGAGCACAGTTTTAGCCAACATGTTTGCGCAATTATTTTAGCGTTGTATGCGTTCAAGGGGCGTCGATTTCTTGCGTTTCCTATTTTGACAGTGGTGCGTATTTTGGGAACTTGCTTTTTCGAGTTAATTTCATTTCATGACATAGAATATCCGTAGTCATGCAATGACTGGAAACCTAATGAGTACCAGCATAATTCAATCGAAACGTTGTTCTAGAGACTAGCAGGTATACAGATCTATGAAGAATTAGGGCACGAAAGCTGCAAAATCTAAAAACTTTCTTGGCGCTTTAGTTAGGGGTTGTTTTTGGTTTTATATATGCCCCTTGAAGTTAACAAAAAAATGTATACTTTTATGCAATAAATTACGAGAAATAACTTGTTGGTGCTTCCTAACATATCTCATATGTGGCGCATTTATTTTCTCATGTCTGGCATATAGCCAACTTATTTTTTTCTCTTCTTGTGTTTCAAAGAAAGAAAAATTCAAATGTTTTTTAAAGAACATTCTGGTCTACAGCGCGCATTTACGCAATGGTCTTCGTGGTTCTGCCGGGGAAAGTAGTTTCTAGAAAGTTATCTAATTCACATCAACTTTTTCTTCAGGGGGAATTAATTTGAAGTCTTACGTATTTTAAGTTCGTGCTTTCAAACTTGCTGGGAAGTGTAATCAATTGAAAAAAACAAAGAAAATCGCAGGAATTTATGCTTCCAGCTCACTGAAATAACTGTCATAACTATTGTATCTATCCTAGTTTCAAAATCGTGAAAACAAAGCTTAGGAGGCCTAAAATAACGTTTGAGTCAAAGGTATACTGCCAACGCAATATTCGCATGGTAAGAATGCTTACACTGTGGCAAAAGTTTTTAAAAATTTAAATTTTGCAAATCAGATTGCTATTCATTGTGAAGGAGCATGAGCGGACACGATATGTTAGGAAAGTACGTTGCTATAAATTAAAATCTAGACCGTACTGTTAGGAAATGTTGTGACGTTAACTGCTACTGCAGTACTGTTGACTTCTTCATTTGGCGTGCTTTTTGATGCCAATATTGAAAACTTGTAGCTGTTTTCTGTGGGGTCTACGTCGAAAGAAAACGTCCTGGCCTCGTGGCTGACTCTTGCTTTCTGGCAAGTCGCAATGCCTTCCATGCAGAGCTGGACCCAGAATGAGGTGGAAGGATCATCCGGGTAGAACCACGTGGCGACCACGTGGCTGTCGCATGTCGCCGTGGCAGTGACATTGGCTGGCGGACCTGGAATTTAATTTATATTTTTGGTGATCGTCTAAATATTTGGACGGCACTTAAAAAACAAATTTCGAATACTGAGTACACGGAGCCCACACTTAGACGCCATGTTGAACTTAGCCATTCTTTCAGAATGATCACTCCAGACGCGGCTCTTCTCCATTTCTCAACTTGTTGGATAAAATTAAACACATAAAAGATGTTCAAATGAATTTCCTTGTCCCCTGAACATATGACCTAAAATTAAACAGAAACTGAAACTTTTGCAGAACAAAAATATTTTAAATGCTTACTAGCCACTTCCAGGGTAGCGTTCCAAATGCACAGATCGCATATGGCGGTATATGCGGCGAATGGCACGATTGGGGCAAGAGTGGAAAATAGTACTCACAGGACGGTTACGACTGTGTAACGCGAGATTCAGCGATAGCTGTTTAAGCGCTTACTTTAGTTAAGGCGCTTAGTTTCGTGACCACTACACCAGTGCTCACGTGATGCACCCCTGCACTGGGAGGCGGCTGTTCCATACAGAGCCACCCGTAGGCTTATGCGACCCAGGTAGGTTGACTGGCGCAACCGGTGGATGCTAGCGCAAAAACCGGTTACACTGACGGCGATGAGAAAGCAGGAGACGGGCGCCTAACAGCTATCGCTGTAAAATCGCTCTTATTTGCGTCATGAAGAAAAATCGGATGAAATGAAATTGTGAGCGAGGAAGCTTGAAACTTACTGAGATTCGCTGCGGCCTTCCTGGGTTCATCAGGAGTGACATGTTCATTGAAGAAATGCTGCGCATGATCGCTGGGTGGCACTGCTGAGGAGGTACAAATAAATGTATTTGTGCAAAAGCGAAAGCAGAAAAGAATTTTTTAGAGCAACGTCGTGCGCATTGAGTCCCTCTGCAGAACAGAAAGAAATGTACATGCTACGCTCCTCATTTGCTCTAAAAATGAGAAAAATAAACAATCTCACTGACAACGAAAACAACTTGACAGAAGGAGGTCAAGACGTGGGCAGTTTGAAATTACTTTTCACATCAATAGCCCGCACGCAAGATAAGGCCACGTTTCGAGCCTCACGCCGCTTGTGACGCAAATGTACTCGCCGATGCCCGGTTAGAGCGCTCTGGACAGGTCTGTGAACGACTTTACGTAAAGAAAGAAGAAAAATGTACTTAGAAGTTCTAGTAAGTTGCAAGGTTAAACAAAAATGCCTCTTTCTATTTCTTGGCTCTCGTGTAAAGCAAGAGCAGATGTGACTTAGGCTGACCACCTCTAGCTGCAGAAGTAGGAGACACGGTCGTTATTATCCCGATATATGCTTAAGTCTCACTGCCGTACGGTAAGAAGCAGTGAAGAGAAAAGGCCGAGGCTCGGTAAGCACGATATGCCGTTTAGCAGAAGTATGAAAAGTTCGCCTGTAATAATGGTCGCCTCTTTGACACATACACTTGGAAGCAAAGCCACCTCCGAGAGGGAACCCACCCGAGAAATTGTAAAGGGTGAACTGGTCGTGCTGAAAGCAAAAGCAGGGCGGAAATTAAGGAAAAAATAAAAATGAAAACGAGCCACAAAAGATATTCAAGAGCATTCCTTACCTCAGAGGTGGCCGTTTCGTGAGGCCCTTCGCGTTGGTCATCGCTGAACGCCGAAACAAAAAGGAGCAGAATTACGTGCTTTCTGAGCATCGTTCAAATTCATAACCGCTGGGCAGCAAACTGAAATTGAAAGCAGAAACCTTTCGCTTTTTCATGCATAGTCTACTCATTGCATAAACTTTGGCACCCTTGTGTGTGAACAGGTCCCTATAAATAACGTATGGTGTAGCGTACAGCTCTCACTTTCAAAGCAAATACGATTGAGGTGGCAAGGCCGGATTGAAATATGCGTTACCTAAAAGTTGTCATGTGGCTAGCAAAGTAAGCCCTTGTGCCCCAATGACCGCCACTGCATGAAGGACGTTATCAGTAAAACAAAAGCTGATAAGGTCGCATTCCCTAACAGTGAGCCTATCGTGTGTATGCGTCAGCGTCATGTATTTGATTGCCATTCTTGTATCAGCAACCTTTGATTCTTTATATTGCTCTGATGGTGCACATGATATTAGTGAGACCTATATATCAAACGCGAAAGAGGCCATATCGTTTTCAAAATAATTACGCCAGCAATGAAATCAGAGACGTCTTCAACCGGATTTTTACGTACGAAGCCTTCTGATGTAAAACACGAACGTCCGCGTCATTTTAGCGGATGCGCAGTGTTGTCGCCAATGTCTGTGTAGTACTGTCCAATGAATATTCGAAGGCCAGCAGCTGTGGCCGCCAGTTTAGTCGTGGCGTCAAAGGTAGAAAGTTTGATCGGTGAGAACAGTGCCAAGTTATATGACACTCTCCACTGAAAAACAAGGGCATTTGGTTCGTATGGGATCAGAGGGACCAGTAAACAGGTTACCATCTGCCAGACCAACATTCCGGGTGTTTCAGCGAACACTTTCAAAAATTTTCAAAAATGGTCTTTTTTTGGGGGGTAAAAATATGGCTTACGTGGCATAGTTTTACCAGTGATGGCGGACACCAGAAAACTTGTGGGCCGTATTAAGTAGTAAGTTGGTTAACTAATTTGTAATAATTAACTTTTTAACTAGTAGAGTTTGGCGCCTAGTAGCAAATAGAGAGTTGTAGCTTGTCGTTAGTAATAGCCATGATGTCATACCAACTGGCCTACACCAAAGTCCTTCTCAGTTTTTAGAATTTCTAAAACGCGTTAACCCTCTCCGCTGTGGCTCGACAAAATTTGGCTGCATCGTGCGAAAATGCATGCGCTTTCGAAAGCATGCAGGCGAAGCAACCCCTCCACTGCACGTAACTACCCGAAAAAGCCAAAATTGATCGAGCCTACAGCGCCAAGAGTAATCGCGTTCTCCAAATGCTAAAAGCTGATGTGGGTATTATAAACGACGGGCTACAAGTCTCTAATATCCACTTGGTGCTTAAATCAAATTGCTAAAAAGTTAATTATTAAAAATAAGTTAACCAGCTTACTACTTAAGACGATACACCAGTTTTCTAGTGTCCGCCAACACGGGTAATACTATGCCGAAAAACCTATATTTTTACCTCAAAGAGCCTATTTTTAAAGTGTTCGCTGAAACACCTGGTATATGAGCGTGAAGCCTTCAGCCCTTTGCGAATTGACGTGAAAATCTCATCACATAAATCTGACCTGAATGAGGGCGCACTTTTTTTTTGAAGTAGCTTGCGTTTAAATGCGAAGAGATTTCAAATACTTTGAAAATTCTTCAAAATTGTGTTAGTTTTTAAACAGCATTTTTATCATTTATGAGTAGCTAAGAATAAACGACAAAATTTTTCTTTAAAGTGTTGCAGCTTGTTTTCCGCCTTATGACTGTTCAGTTCAGTTTAGTTGCGAGTGATCTGTTAAGCAGATGACTCAGCATGAGTTACACTCAGTAACCACAGGTGGAAAGTATGCTGTTGCAAATAGGAATACCATAAAGGGAAAATGTACAGTTTTATTTATGCTGAAAAGATTTAGCACAGTTCGTTCTGCCAATAATCTTCTTACATTTTGACCGCAGATATAACTGACAGCACTTACAGATCGCAACGCATGCGTCATTTATGATTATTTAACACGGAACATTAACAGTGGCAGACCAAGACAGAAATCATTCTATGCGACAAGCACATGTTGCATGAAATTTCAGCCTACCGCGAACTTTCTCAGAGATCAGGTTGCTGACAGAATCTGTACGTGTTCTGCGTTGTGAGGATTCACAGTGAGCACAACTTCTAGAGGTAGGAAAGAAAATCTTGGTACGTCTTGAGCCCGCATACAATACCGATCCTTGAAGACCGCATGGCGTTCTTAAATTCTGCTCACACAGCTTTATGTTAGCTGGCAAATGCGTTTTCTTTCGCATGTGCATGCGCACACGCGTTTTCTTTTTTTCTTTGTCTGACTGGAAGGACTAATAACTTTTCAGCTGAAAGTTAAGGCTTGTGGCGTTAACTCTGCTTGTGTCAATGGAAAACCTTTAGCACTATATGTAACCAACTAGACCACCATTCCACACTTCTGCAGGTAGACACAGAGTGTCTATTTGGGCTGTTTTCTTTTATTAAGGCCTAGTGTCCTTTATAGCCCAAGAAATAATCTATAATAATATAAAGGAACAGCGTAAATTAACCTCCTTAAAAGATGGGGACTCGAAAGAATTGTATAACAGCAGGACTACAATGAGAGAAGTTTAAACGTTTATGATAAGAATCAGCGTTCCACATGAAGACCAAACACTCACTCAATTCTTTGTTGACAGCATACAATTACTATAGATGTTGATGGATCACACAGCCAGTTCATTCTTGTCGTACTGTGCTATTAAATGGACAACAATATACCACGCACTACACAATACAATACAATACACCCCGAAATACACCACTCACAACGCACCAAGCTGCGGCGCTAGAAACTTTTGTTGGATCTCAGCGTATATAGAGGTTTGTTTTGTTTTGGAATGAAAAGAGTTAGCTTTACCAACAAATTAGGAAAGAAGAAGGTTTACAGAAACAACGATTAAAAAAATTCTGTTCAGGATAAATCTCTTTCTGGAACGCAGGATGGTTAAAGTTTGTGTACATGTAGTGATCCCGCAGAAAAACATTTGCCTTGATTGGAGGTAGGGTGATAACAATGAGAGATATGATACTGCTGAGGATGCACAGCCAGTAGAAGAATGTCAAGTTCAAGCGCCTTATCTTTGCTTGCAAGTAGTACACGTAGTAAGCTTCAATCTTGCTCTGGCAAGCGTAGGGGCGTTAAGAAGAAGGTGCACATGCATGATGGAATAGGGGTACCTGATGATGATGAATTTTATGGCGCAAGGGCAGCTTTGGCCAAATAGCGCCATGACACAAGGTAGTTTCCATTGCACAAGGTGGGGTCAAAGACCCATTTCCCAAGCATTTCACACTAAAGAAACCGAGCTCCAGGCACGGGAAAGCTTGTACCCATTGTATCACCGATGGGTACCCGGTGGCAGTGAGGCTCGAACCCTGCACCTTCCACATGCAAGGCGGATGCTCAAGCGACTACGCCACTGCTGTGGTAGGGCCGAATTTCAAGTATAATAAAGCGGTAGCACGTAAGCTCTGCTTTGTTAAGACGTGCAGTGGCATACCGAAGGCCGTAGAGGGAAATAAATGTGCAAAACGTTCACTTACGGAGCCGGACGAGCACCATTTACCCATGTGGACCTACTGAGCACATAACAAGCTCAGTTGACCGATGCAAAGGTTGGACCTGTTTGTTGCCTCAGGATGCGTCAGAATGCGACGTCGGCACTGATTACTCGTTAGAAAGAAAACACCGGTACTCTTATCGTTGCTCAAGCTTCAATCCCCACACGCGGAGTTTTCGTTTATGAAGAGTTACAAGGACAGTAACCGAAGAGACAACACTTCGGGCGCCCGTCCTGTTGTGTTCGTGCCTCTTTGTCTTTGTCGTTTTAGCGCCGTCCTAACTTCTTTCAAGATATGAACCAACTAGCCCAAATCAAAGTACTTCTTGAGACAACACTTATCGTTACAGTAACCGAGAAGTGACATCAATCAGCTTTCCTGGTTATGTAGTCTTTAATAATAGTTTTCAGCAAAAATTTTATTGACCCACGTGACCTGCTCGAGCTTAGTGCACATCGCCGCAGTGACATTGCACATACGTTAAACACCAACAGGATGTTGAAAAATTGTGTCATTCGTTTCACTTGCTCATTCCAGTTTACATCGGCCGTTTCATGCCAGGTCAATGGGAATCGCTTCACGGGTTGACGTTTATTTCACAATAGCGCGCAGGACGGGATAACAATTGGAATTTGCAGTTCAATGAACTAGCCAGAAATTCCGGGGAACACCTAGTGCTTGCATGAACTTTAAGAAAAATGACATTTTTCTGCAGGGAAAATCAGTCTTGTTAGAATGATTTCTTTTAATCAGAAGAGAGATTAATAATTGTCAGAAACGCTTTCACATATAACAGTCGGTTCAAGTGCTCGCTGAGATTCTCATATGGCACCTGCGTCGCGGGGTGACGCGATTTCGAACTTCGCAAAGCATACTGATACATTCATTTTTACACAGCGAGCTAATATGTGCATTTCTTGAAAATATATTCGTCCCCCTAAAGTTCTGATTTTTAACCCAGACAGTACTGAATGTAATGAAACGTGCGCAGTGAATATTTCTGATCGATAATTGAAGGTGCGGTGAACTGAAAAATTATCGATTTGTATCTTCGTGTGGGCCAGTCGGTGAGACATCATTTCCGTTGTCATATTTCTTTTGTGCCTATGTCGTACTTGGTTCTCTTGCGCTACACCTCTCAATGAAAAATTACGAACTTCGTAACTGAATGTCCGGCGAGCGACTATTTAAAATGAACATAGCGGTTTTAACAGAGGGAGGTATTATAGGTGAGCTTAGCTATTTTTATAAATGGCGTTCCTGAAGTTGTTAATAGAAGTAAATAAAAATATTCAGAGCAGATGAACGCGCAGTACAACACAAGCTTTATTGAGGAAAACGGCAATATAATAAATTACTCGAACTTTTCATCCAATAGACTCGGTGTTTTTCAGGTAACAGGCTGATCATTAGGCTCTTCACCAAATGTCCCTTTAGGGCAAAGCTTGTGACGAAGTCTCAGTCGAGGTTTCATCGTCAACATCTCTGTGTCTTGTTCCTCATTGGTTGGCACTGTTCTATGCAGGAATTAAAAAAATGAAGAAATGTTAAAACTGCAATGTTTAGCAGTGCACAGTACCAGGTTTATCACAGGACGTAGACGAAATCTGCAAAAAGTCGCTGCTGAAATCAAAGGAAAAATATTCACACTTTTCTGAAAGCTGTCTATAGCGTGAAAAATGTTTAGGGACTTGTGATTAAAAAATACAATCGCACTCTATTCATAGAGATCCGAAACGCCAAAAATAAATAAAATTTGTGCATTCTGACGCACTTGAGCATGAAAACATATGACCTTTGACATACAGCTCGACCTCTAGCTTTACTTCAGACTCCTTTGAAAGCTCTGATTGTGAGAAAGCTTGGGAATTGCAGAAACACATACTTAGCAAGACCATGTGTCATATATGTCATATTGAATGATTGAATTGATTGAATGAACTTTATTTCCTCGTCATAGCGAGTGGAGACTGGGACTAAAGGTACCAATGACCTGACGAAATGTCCCAGTCCCCTACAGCAAACAGTTTCGACAGCAGTGATAAGAGAAGGAAATACATATAAAAGGCAAAAGTAAAGAATTTACACAAGTACAAACATATTACACTTGTAATACGCACTACACAGCCACAATGCACACATATCACAACTGCACTGCATATATTCATTTTGTGACCGGATGTACGTACATACAAACAAACAGAAAGGGAACAGAATGACATTGATCAAGAAAAGGAACAACATCGGCTAGTAGCAATGCGGTTAAGGCTTGTTTGAAAGTACCCAATGGAGCGCTAAAGTCTAACAGTTCCTCAGCTTTGTTTCATATATCAGTTGACTGATATACAAATGCTTGCTTTCCATAATTTGTTCTTGTTTTCGGTATGTGTCGGATGTTTCGCCGTAGAAGGTGTCGAGATGCATCTGTATTGAATGTTTTAGAGAATAATTTCTGTTTGTGTACTGTAAGCAGAAGCTTCTTATAATAAATTTTGTCTGTGCGAATAAGTGAATAACGCTGGAATAATGGAGCGGTTGCAAGATCTGCATAACGACCATGGTAATTGCTATATATACGAAGAATGCGTTTACAGTTACTTCGTGCTGGTAGGTGGTCAGATGTGCCCTAGTAAGCGCAGCCGGATTTGCTGCTAGCCTACAGCACTCGCACGTATGTTCTGGCCTTAAAGTTTGAATTCTTAATGCTGTGGGTTGCAGAAGAACGTTACTAATTATTCTACAATAAAAGAAGGTCAGGAATTGGTACGTCACTCTGACACTTGTGACTTCCTAGTTAATACTTTTGCATGCTTAGTCGGTTTAAAAATGCTAATACTCTGAAATAGTTAATAATAATTGCGTGCAGTTAAACCTGCCTGGTTGCTCTAGGAGGCAACCAAGGGTACTGCTTCACTGTAATTTGCACTATTTGTTTTAGGATACCTAAACGCTTGGTTCTTATTACGTGAGACACTCTATGTAGGTCACAAGCAACCGCTCCCTTTGGAAAACATCTTTATCAGGAATATGGGACAGGCCCTAGCTAGAGCTGATAAAGCCTCGTGGCTTACAGCGCTTGCATCTCGTGCCTTACGTCTGAAAAAGTTAACTTTCTTACCTTTGTCTTGGCTTCAAATTTTTCCACAGCAGAAATCCAACCACAGCAGCAAGGGTAACAAGAAAAACTCCCACGGCAATAATTAGCACGACTAAGGAGGCCGAACCTTTAGTTGGAGCTGTAAAGAAAAAAAACGCATTATTGCTCAATGTACCCAGATATCGTGGAGACACGGACGTGCAAGTTCAAAGCAAGAAGTAAAGTCAGATCGTGTGGTTAGGCTAACAAGTGTTTGCAAGAATGTTTCTGCTGAATGCTTTGCCCGAAAGTGCTTGGTACCAGTGTGCAAGTAGCGAAATTATTTCTCACGTTGAAGCGCATATACCTGGTGTTCCACCTAAGATTGCAAGCAGTTGTTAAAAATAGTTTTGGCATGGTTTATGACGGTTTAACGTCCCAAAAAAACTCAGGCTATGAGGGACGCCGTAATGAAGGGCTCCGGAAATTTCGACCACCTGGGGGTTTTTTAACGTGCGCTGACATCGCACAGTACACGGGCCTCAAGAATTTCGCTTCCATCGAAATTCGACTGCCGCGGCCGTGATAGAACTCATGCCTTTCGGGTCAGCAGTCAAGCGCCATAACAACTAAGCCACCGCGGTGGCTTTAAAAATAGGTGTTTTGAGTTAGAATCCCGCTTTCTTCGGCATAGCACTTGGCGGTGTGCATCGGAATGCAGCTAAGACCTATTGCACATGAATGGCGGGGGGGGGGGGGGGGGGATCCGACTGTGCTGCCTGCCCGTGGCATACCCCCCCACCCGCCACCGGCTAAGGACAGGTGTAGTTTCGGCTACTATGTTTTTTTCCGGTGCAACGCCAGCGGTGGGGATGGGTTGGCCGGGGCCCATCCTCTGGGGATGCAAAACTCCATGGGAGTGGCAGCGACTCCCAAGCGACTGTGAGAGCCACTCGCCCCCGTGAGGTCCGATGCCTGAGCGGAGGTAGGCCTGGTTATATCATCAGGCTGGACCCACGGAATCCGGCACGGAATGCATGCCAAAAAGCAAAAGGTTTTTAAATACATCCAAGTAGCCTCTGCACGCGGGGCCGTGCGTGGCTGGCGACTGGCCTGGCGATTTCTGGCTACGGAGAGGCCAGGTCCGCGTGGGGGTTTACAACAGCCAGACTTCTCGGAATCGATGTCCTCGGGGAGGCAGCCTCACGGCTGACCGCGGGGCCATGGGGTTCATTGCGGGACGACGAGGTAAGGGGTGCGTACTACGACCAGTGCGAAAACCGTGGATGTTGTGGAGTACCGGCGGAGTAGGCCCGGTCATCTCACCCTAAGCCGTGTTCTTGGTTTGTGGCCCGGTCAGCCTGGCCCTAGAACACTCCCTCCTCAGTAGGCGTGGAGCAAGCTAGGGGAGAAAATAATTGTATGATTGGTTGGTTGGATGCACAGGTGGGTCCTCCCGGAGGTGTTAGGTCATGGCGCCGAGGGCCGGAGGGTCGATATGCTGACGACCTGAGCCTCTACTGGCTGGACCACACCACACATACTTCCGGAGTCTGAAAAACCGCGAAAAGCACTCGACGGCTAGTAGCTGGCAGGTCCGAAACAAACCCTGAATGTCGTGGGGGAACCCGAGGTAGCTCACCCCGGGTTACGTTTTCCTGTCTCCGGTGGTCGGAGCCCGTTGCGTTTGTGGGTGGTCAGGCATCCCGTGGGAGCCGCGCCATTCGACAATCTCGATGCTCTCCCTGTCCTGGCCAGACAAGCCAGCAGTGGAGTCGAGACAACTGAAGGATCAGAGCCAAAACTCGCTGTCCCCATTCCCTTCCCATTTCCCATAACCCCATCCCAAGTCCCAATTCCCATACCCGTCATCCAACCCCTTCTGCTACGTCCCAGGGGAGATCAGGGTAGTCTCCCCGGGCCCGCTTCCCCGGCTGTGGGTCGTTCTGTGGCTTTTTGCCCCCCCCCCCCCGCCCTCTCCCTCATTTTTCCCCATAAAAGTATACCATTGCATTCGGGCTTTTTAATTTTTTTTAAGCTTGGATTAAGCCTGCTATACGTCAGTGGTGCAGGCAGGGGCTTCTTATTTTTCATTCTTTTTAGGTTGCCCCATTTGTACACGAATGGCCATCTGGACCAGTTGGTATGGGTTTATTTGAGGATGAACCACAGTAATCAGACTGAGCAAGAACACAAAACGCACAACGCAGCACTGACCGCTTGTTCGGCGCATACACAGCGATTAAAGCTATGAGGAAGGATACCCATAGCAAGTTGGTCAGATAGCCTTCCTCACGTCTTTAATCGCGCTGTTTGTGTGCATGTGGAGCATAGTTATAGCGCTCTGTTGTCCGTCTCGTCTTTTTACGCGATGGCGTATGGAGCTTATTAAGGTGCTTTCCTGACGTTGCGTCGCTGTCACATTCAGGGATCAGGGAGGCGGCACTTTTTGGGGCCCCGAACTGTCGCATAAGTGCGGGACTGACTGCTTTCGAATCTGCGTGAGGTCTAGCACAGAAATGTTGGTCGTAGCTTGGGCCAGCCATCTGTTATGAGTCGAACCGTCAGCCAACACACGCATTGGTGTCAATGAAGAGCTCCTATGCTATCGTTTTTTTCACAAATAATCAGCAATTTCGCGTCCCCCTCTGTGGGTAATTTTTGTTCTGTCCATGTGCGCTAGTTTTTCAAGAAAGAGATGTTAGATATCAAAGCAGGATGGCTAACTATTATTGAATAGTTAACTTTAGAACTATTACTTTCACGCTTTTCTTGTACCAGTGGGTTTGAAGCCTACTGTAAGTATTATCCATATCAGTTTTAAGATTTTCGAATATGCCATTCTCGACTCCACTGCAGCAGAAGAAATTCTGGGGCTATGCGCGGGACAGGCCGAAACCGAAGACCGAAGCGCTAGCCACGCCTACGACTGTGCGTCACACAGCGATTTTTTGCGTCACGTTCTCATTTCGTTTCGAGGCGCTTTGGTGGGAGCGGCGAACGGACAGAGAGCTAGTGAGAGGTACGTCGATGTGTGATGCATGCTATGGGGCCCGCACCCTCGGTGGCACCATAGTTTTGGTTTTGTCCGTGCGGGGCCCCAATTTTTTTTTTTTGCATGGCAGCGGCGACGAGAATAGCATTTTCTAAACTCTAAAAACTTTCATGTATATTAGTTACGATGGGCTACAAACAACTCCCTAAATGCAGAGCTGCCTAACTTTAATAGTTAAAGAGTTCGCTTTTTAATAATATTTAACCAGCCTGCTAGTTAACATGACTTAGCCGAATCCTGATGCATAGCACCACTGACAAAGCTCTGCGGCAGAATGTGCTCTTGTACCTCAATATGCCCGTTTTAAAAAATTGGTAACAGTCTTATGCGAAACACTCTGTATACAGAGGGAGCTATTTCTAGCGACATTTTTCTGATCCCAAACTCATCAAATTTTTCTGTTTTGTCTTAAGCCCTTAAATACGTAAGTACTCGCTTAAGCGAGTACTTACGTCAGTTGTCTTATATTGCAGTCTCTAAGCGAAGTCATTTCCAATGAAACCTTGGTTTTTATCTCTGTGTTCAGTTAAACCGCTATTTTGTTTTGCACAACAGTAAGAATATTGTCTGCTGGATCTCCATAGCAAGGTTGACTTTGCTTCTGGTGTAGAAAAATATACCACAGTTGGTTGGGAAGAGCCGTCTGTGACATTTATGGCAAATATCGTGGGAAATTTTAGGCTTGATCGCCGTTGATAAGTTGATAAATGCTTCAGACAGCATGTGTAAGACACGCTAAGCACTGGGTAAGTACTTACCGTAATTTGTCGTTGACGCTGTGAGCGTTGCTGGGGGCCCGCATTTCTCTTCGTAGTATCCATAGTTGAAGGCGTAAACAGAAACCTTGTACTCCACACCGGGGCTTAATTGGCTGGCGTTGTATGAGAACTCCGTGGTAGTGACAGTGAAGGAAATGTTTTTGCCCTTGAAGCTCACATTGAAGCCACTGATGGGACCGTTTGCGATTTCCGGACGTCCCCACTCGATCAACATCCACTCTGTGCTGACCTGTCCAGCCTTCAGTTGCGTTGGCTTCGACGGTGCTGGGTCAAGGGAACAGATTTAAATGAACTTATTTTATTTCATTTCATCGTAGAAATAAAATGTCGGGCTAAGCCTTTAGATGCAGTGTGCAGCCCTATAAGGCTTACACGCAATTGTTCGTTTCAGTAATGCATTTCACAGATAGGTATAAATGCAACCGTTAAATACAATAACACTTAACTCCTTGTTTTTAGAACAGAGTATACAAAAGAAAATGCGCAAAAAATGAACATGGGGAACCTTGAAGCAAGAATGATTTTATGAGTGAAGAAGCTGCCACCGTCGTGTGGGAAAGCACCACTATTGTATTGGTAATCCATCACACTCTAACAAGCTGAAATTTTCTGAGTTCATAACGGGAGGAAAAAGAACAAATACCAGGCTGTTGCTCAGGGCTTGTTGGTTGGTGCTTATGGACGAAGCAGCGCGCATGAAAACTGGCGCAAATGAAGAGAAACTGCATCTGTTTTGAAGACTCCACAACGGGTATTTGTCTTTCCAATAAACGCGCTTTTGAAAGTCAGAGCAAGTGGTGTGTGCACCTCTTGTTTTGGAAGCGCTTTCATGAGCGCTGTTTTATTCACCAAAAAAGAGCAGTCGATTACTGTACAAAGCCCTTAAAGCCCTGCGCATTATATCATGTAGACATTGTATTCAGTGGCCTCTTCAAGACAGGTTGCGAGGATATGTAACAATTTCGACATCGTTGTGTACTTGTGAAATATAGGGTGTTTTTTTTCATAGGCCCACTTAAAGTCAAAACGTTTTATCCTGTGATATTTGCGGTTTCTTGAAAGAGACGAAGAAACTTGAACCCTGGTATATGAGGAATATTTGTATTTTTGTAAGAAGCAAATTTGAATGCCCGACATTGTGACAAAGCTCAACACTGTTGTATTGATTTTCGCGCATATTTTTATTTGCTGGAAAACACTGATCCCAACCAGCTAAGTTTAAAAAGAAAACTAATAACGTTTCGGCTTCCAGCACTGCGACCAATTTAAAAATAAAGAAATCCATGACGTGGCTCTTTTTTACTCCGTTTTGAAAAATCAACGCAAGCAGCGTGCCTATGTGCGGTGCAGATTAGTGTTTTTTTATGATTGGACGCTTGAGGTGTCGTTCATATGAGAAGAGACTCCAGATGAAGACGTGATGCTGCCAGTCATCTTATTCCGATGAAATTCGCCTCATAAAATTGAAATCTGATGGCCAGCACTGACCATGTTCTCTGGGAGAGCGTTTGTGCTGTCGCTTTGTATTTTCATGTCGCGAGTGTGTTGTTCGAGTCGTTTCATATAATTCTTCCTTCTTAATCTCAGCTGGTTAGTGCCCGCATTTTTCAATGTATTCTGTCCGCTAGAAGGACTTACGTCATAGTCTAGATATCGTATGTTTTTATGTAATCGTATTAACCGAATTCAACGACTTGACGTTGAACATTTTATTAGCGTATTGAAGCTGAGTATCGTGTTCCCAACATTGAGGTGGCCCCTCGAGCTTGTGCATTGAAGCGTGGTTATAAAAATCTTGTTTTTGCGTGAGTTTATTGACCCTGTTTACTCATGCATTACAATTTGTGACGCGTGAAGAAGCAGATGGTCCCGCCGCTTTTAACTGCAGTGCCTACGCTCATATGAATATTGAAGCTCGATATTCTTTGCTGACTCTCACGTCTGAGTGATCTACTGCTTTACACTACTGTTTTTAAAATGCATTATTGCATGTAGTGCTTCAGAAGGGGGCTTCTTGCTTTTTTTGGGCGTCGTGTGTTTTTTTCGAAGCGTCTTTTTCGGAAATAATCCTTTTGGGAGGTGTGTAAAGTTTCGCACTTTACAAAGAGATTTTTTTATTAACATGTGGAATTTCATTAACCTGGCATTAGTGATAAAAAATTAAGGTCGCTTCATTTTATTGCAATTTTTTTTCCCGCTTCTACAATTCGGCCTGGTGGCAATCAACTGAAAATATTCGTCGTTACAAAATACAATACAAAATAATTTTATTGGACAATTCCGCGTTATTAAAGAGTTCTCTTGCACTGCTTGCGAATTAACGGTGCGCTTTGCAGACAACTTTATATTAAACTATTATAAAGAAGTAATTACTCATTGGCATCCATCCGAGCGCAAACACACCGCTAGAAAAGAAAGTTACACAGCTTTAACAGAAACTTCGTAGTTGATGTATTTTCCCTGGTCCGTGGTTCGAACCCGACCCCAGCGCAACACCGAAGCAGTCTCTCTACCAACTGAGCTAACTAGGAAGGCTTGCATATGGTAAGGCGAGAGCGAATTGATAAACTCGAAGTGAGAAAGTGTTGGTTTAGAGGCATTCCTGTAAACATTGGGCCTTCACTGAACTCTCTTAACCCTGCTTGCTTCTGAAACTTAGATCAATTGCTGCCATTTGAAGTCACTTGGGAGACTTACCTGACACATCAGTGGTGAAGGCGATGGACCTCGCCTGACCGCAGCCAGTCTCATTCGAACAAGAAGAAACGCTGACGGTGTAGTTCTTCCAAGGATCGAGCTTAGTCAAGCTGAAGTCGGTGTCAGCAGTGAGCGAGCTTGCCTGGCCCTCAATCGAAATGTTGTAGGAATTGATAATGTATCTAGGGTCCACTGCTTTCTTCCAGGAGACAACTGCTTCGTTTTCTTTTATACCATGGACGGTGGGGTAGGGTGGAAACGGGCCTGCGCAAAAAATATTTAACGACAATTGATGCATTTGACGCCACGTGGGTTCACAGGGCATGCTACTAATGCCTATGTGAGATCTGTGTCTAAATTTAGATGTATACAAATATTTATGTATTATTACAAGAACGAAGGTGAAATTACGAATATAGACAAAAATACAGATAAACTAACAAAGACACTTTATTTTTGACGACTTCCTTCCCGTCCTCGTTATTTTGAATTAATGGTTAGTGGAGAAGGCTTAGTTACCTACTGCACTGTTGAAAGACAACCATTCCGCTATTAAGAAAAAGTAACCAGCGTCATCATATGGTAACGGCTTCTTTATTGCGCGTGTCAGGACCCTGACAGGATACAACAACTCCGTAACGCTACTTTGTATACAAAATAGATGGGGGAAGTCATACACATGCACTAGCGACCATCCCGGTCGTGAACCTATGGGCTAGGCTGACTCTTCGCAAAAGTGAAGAAAGGACTTGCTATAAATATTTATCATACGTCCCCCCGACAGGAACGTATGAAAAATCAACATGCAGGAAAAAAACAGCTTCCGAATACTGCTTGAATTGAACCGTACCCATTGCCATTTCACGTCATACTAACTTATACCGTGTACCTTGAACCCTTCCCGGGGCCAGCGCGCAGCTTGCGACTGCTCACAGGTTACCACTGCCTGTGCAAGAGTTTAATAGAACGCATTATCACAGGCATCAAAACTGCTTAGGACGCGGTTTTGGTGTCATGATGCGGTGGGGTATGTTGATGTAGCGAGTGATGAAACAACAGCTCGCACGGGCATAAGATTCTATTGCTGACTTAAAAAGACGATTATGTAACCGGAGTACTATGGCATAAGCATGGAATAATTTTCCTGTTTTTCACGGGAGCTCAGTATTTTGTTTTGTTTGTTGGCTCTTTTGT
Source organism: Amblyomma americanum (assembly GCF_052857255.1). Lineage (NCBI taxonomy): Eukaryota > Metazoa > Arthropoda > Arachnida > Ixodida > Ixodidae > Amblyomma > Amblyomma americanum. The sequence goes on from NC_135505.1 coordinate 124,113,000, forward strand.
TTTCTAGATGCTTCAGCCGCTTGTATCTATCAGAAGTCCTTGAAATCAACTTTGTGATCTTTTGGCAAGATATAAGTACCTGTTGTCTCATAACGTCTCTTGTCTTGTCACAGAGTAAATGAGTGTTCTCTTAACAATATTCTAAGCTTACATGCTTTAAACTCAATGCGTTTACTGAAGAGTAAGCGAGCCGTCCACAGAGCCACGAGTGCAAGATTGGTTTAGCGTGAATTGGACATACTTTTGCTTACAGGGCAGTCCCAAAATCTGGCTCCACGAATTAATAAGCTGCCAAAAAATTGTAACCTTATTAAAAACATAAGACTAACAAGAATAAGATTTAAGTGATACGGATCTTCAAAAGTGAGTTACGAATCTCGGGGTGGGGGTGCTGTTTATCTGTGGGCGGGATCAGCCTAGCTTACAGTAGTTTGTCAGCCACTGTTCGACCTGCGTCATCTAATTGAATGAATGTGTCTATATCCCTGTCTCATAAGGCCGTTGTCCTCTGGAAACGTTAAGAGCATTCTTGCCAGTTTTCGCTGCAGTGTTCGCTGCATAGCGGAGTACCTCAAAGTATGCGATGTGAGATATGTTGCCCAACAGAACTTCGTTTTCCTTAGGTTGCAAATGAGTGTCACATCACCCACGACATCACAGTTGAAGCACAAAGGTGAGGTAGAACGCTGAATCTTGCTCAACCATACGGAGTGCAGACGAACTTGGTACTTTGGGAATACAAGAGAGGAGGCCGAAGTAGAAACAAGTGGTTCACTACCAGCAGCTGTGTGAAGCACTCGTCACTTGGGCCAGTCACTGAGGCTTGTATGCTCTGCATGCTGAAGCATGCCGGAAGCATGCCGGAAAGGAATGCTGAAGCATGCTGGAAAGGAATGTGCTTTTTTGTGCTCTGTATAAAAATCCGAAAAGATTTACCCAAAACATTTAAACCATTCTTGCGTAGATAGCAAGTCCGAAGTCACATATGCTATGCACTGTACGTGACCTGATAATTTGTGACGTAAAGTAGTGGAGCAAAGACTGTGAGTTCTTACCGTCTCCAAGGGACTCGAAACTTGCAGAGGTAGCTGGACCGAAAAGTTGTTCTTGCTCTGGTTGCTTCACGTTGTAAGCGCTGATAGCGCCATAGTAGGAAGAGAATTCTTCATCCACGTCAACTGTTGTGTTTGTCGTACTACCATCGGCGAGGATTTGCATCGTGGAGTTGGTGTCGTTATTCACGATATGAATAAGGTATCCATCGATAGGTCCATTCGCTTCATGGGGCCTTGTCCAAGTGAACGTCACATTTACAAATCCTTTGATGAAAGCACTGAAGTTCCCCACTTCAGACGGCGCTGGAAGAAATTAATATATTTGAGACTCACTCAATTTTCTCCTTGTTTTCATGTCCCACATTCTCAGAAAAATATTTAGTAAAATTAGAAAATTGTAAGACACTGTTGTAAAGAGATTGCAGCTAATGTTTCATTATTCTGATATGTAGCAAAATCTTTCTTTCACAGTGTTTCCCGCGATCGCATCGAACAGTTAAGACAGCCATAGAAAATCAATGGGGTACACTTTTGACAACAGCAAAAACGCGGATTGAAAAAAAAAAAGCGATACTGCCGTCAGGTGATGGGCGTCCATATTGATTGTTATATAGTGAAATTTTACATTATATGAAAAAATGCGCTTATAAACGGTTTCCCGCTCAAAAATTCTGTCGTCCATAATTGTTGGGTATGATACAGTTTTAGAGCTGGAGGGTTCTTTTTCGCTAAGGCATGTTTACTTTCGCTGTACATCTTCTATTCCTTGGCAACTATCTGAATACAATAGAGTAAAACTAAATTTAAATCCGGCTTTTGGAGGCAGTGCATATGAACATTTTATAGTGCAGTAACCTTGTGTTAATACGCAGGCTGCTGCCTCATTAAACTTCTGCTAACTTCACAGCGTGCAATTCGCAAGTGCATATTGCTAGGTGGAGTTTCTGAAGACAAACAAGTTGAGAATCCTCATATTTGGTCATATGGGGATAAAGAAATGCGAAGGGCACGTAACAGTTCTGAAAAAGTGCCTGAAACTCTCAAAGAAGGAACCTACCGGCAACGTCCGTGTAGTCCTCGAGCACTTTCTTGACGCCACAGTAATCTGCGCAGTTTTGCAGAGTCACCTCGTAATGTTCGCCCGGTGTCAGACCAGTTACATTATAGTGCAATAGGTCGTTGTCGCCCGCGCAGTCGGTTTCATGCGCTTCGCTTTGATTGGTTGTCCGTACTTGCACTCGGCATTTAGGAGCCTCTGGATTTCTCGACCAAGAGTACGCCAAGCTTCTTGCCGTCCTCTCGACAAGTGTGACATTATCTGGAGGGGCTTTATAGGCAGGAAAGAAGAGCGAGTAGAAAGCAGGTGTCAATGATTCCGCAAATAGCATGAAGAAAGGCGGGCGTGTTACAATAGGTAGATCCAAATACGCCAATAATTATTTTGTGGTTCGGGCTCTTTCATTCTGCGTGAGATGAAGTTGACGAAAAGACTTTTGTACCACATTGGAATTCAGACACTTCGTTATGCGACCCCCACCCTCTCTATTCTTGTGATAGAAAAAAACAACAACATGAGGTCAATATAGAACCGTGTTCGGTACTGTGACGTTTTCATTGCACAAAAGTTAAAGTTGTCAGATGCAGATGATAAGATGGCGTTACGAATCAAAAGAAGACATGAACTTTAAGAGGACATTTTCAGTCAGGCGTAATTATTTTCGAGGCAGGAGTATTTTTAAGTTGCTCAAAATAGAACGAACTGGCTACTTTCAGAGAAATGTCAAAAGCTCAAGCATTTATTCTTTGCCCATCTATGCGCTGCCTTCAAGTGATGAGCCCTCTTTGCAGTCTACATATGCGTGACATCGCTTTCAATGCCGTAACACTCGAAACTGATGAAGTGAACGCTAGGCGCTCAACATTTAGACAAATATTGCTATAAATACCCGGAGAAGCACATAGACTTAATGTCGGGATTCCTTCTTAGTTACCTATTCCGTTTGTTCTTTCCGCGAAAGATGTGGCTGAACCGTTGTTGCGTTCGCTTCCGTTCTTGGCATACGCCCACACCTCACAATAGAACGTCGCCAGTTGTTTCTTGAGATCCAGCGTGACTTTAACGTGCTGTATTGGGTGGGAAACTTCGGTGCTGCTTACGTCATGGGACTGATTTTCTCTGCAAAGCAAAACGTAACCGTCAAAATTTACGGTTTCGGTCGGTGCGTCCCAACTTGTGGCGAGATGTGTCACATTCTCAACGGTGTGCCTCAAGTTGCGAATTGGCGCAGGGTCTGTGCACAATGAAAGAAAACAAAATGGAATGACAGTCAGAACGGGCCCCTTTTTGCACACTTTGAGGCTATAATAGCGGCTACTGTAAAGTAATGTATTCTTATTCCTATTTGTTGTTGGACATGACAAGAACTGATAAGGTATTTGGTGAGCTAGTACATTAGCCACAAAGAAAAAGGCATAACGAAAGAGCTGATTATCTCCCGGCACTTGGAAATTATTATGGTGTTATGAAAACACAGAACGAATAGACTCAACAGACTGCTTTTTTAAGTGTTCATCGAAAAGCTCCGGTAAAAATCCGGTCTTCAAGAAGGTTTTCAAGAAGAGGGAGCAGTACATACTATTGCGGCAGCTAGTGTCGAAACATGTGAAGCATGACATTAGTCGAACATCAGTAAAAGGGTGAAAAGGGGTGTCCACATGGCTCCTGTTTATAGCTTAATGACACCGCTCTGAACCTCGATAGCAGCTGACCTAAAACAATTACTGATTTGAACCCCGAACCAAGAACAATGGGTATTTTATCGGTATTGTCTTAAAGAGCAATGAAGATCAGCTTAATATGAGTCACACGACGAGCAATGGAGCCCTGCAGCCTTCAGGTTATAGCTAGAGGATTGCAGACAAAGCACGAAGAAATTGAAGGCCCTGTAGGTTTAATTTTGACTACTTTAACAAAAAATACATAAACAGTTCGGTGAAGTTTAAAAATATTATTAGTACTGTGCCTGAGGAAGCAAAACAAGTTTCATACTGACATTTTTGTAAGTAAATCATGATAACAATACACGATATGCAGTAAAGAAACGGTGCACCTCGCGAATCGGCCAAGAGGATAGTGCAAGCATCTGAATCAAGGCATATTAAAAAAGATTTTCAAACTTACGAAGTGAATAAGTGGAGACGTCTTGGTCAAGTTCTGGACCAACGCAGGTTGTGTTACCGTAGGTGACCTGCCCACTAATTGTTATGTGATAAACGGTTGCAGGAAGGAGGTCTGTAAAGTTTGCTTCGTGAGCAACACCGGCCACGTAATGATCTTGACATTCTGGCTTTGAACTGTTTGAATGGCAGATGACGAAGTGAATCTCATGAGTCCAGTTTCTCTTCCATGTAGCATGCAGTTCTTCAGGGCTGACACCCTTAACTGTTACATCTGTCAGCAAAGGAACTGAAAAAAAAAGAGGTGGAATAGTATTACTTGTTTGCTGAGCAACAGATAGTTCATATAATAAACACAGAAATTCGGCACTTTCGAAGTATTTTTTCTTCAAAATTTGGCCGCAGTCGTAATGACAGAGTTCCTTTGCCTGCGCATGCACATCAATAGCAACTGTGAAAAGTGATATAGCCAGGCATGTTATTGAAGAAAACTCAGCATTTAAACAGCACGCACATTCTTTGTCAAAAGTATACAGCCCAAGGCGTTTGCTTCCAACTCATGTAGCAGGGATCTTAAGCTCATTTGACAGTCCTAAGCTTGGGATGGTTCAGGCTTTATGCTGCAGGACTCAGAAGCAGACCCCTTGGAATGTACAGTTACCAAAGACTGTACGTGTTTCATACATTGGACTGTACTATTCCCGCATTATGTCCCCATTGTTCTTTTGCTTAAACACCAAGCCATTACTGTGATCGAGCAATATTTCTAGCCTTCAGTATTTTTCTCGCATCTTTACCACGTCAACTGCAAAACTAGTGACCAGAAGCTTGCAGATTCTTCTCCAGTTTTTGGGCCAGGCAGTGATAGCAGTGGAGTTAGCTACCAAGCCTCCACGGTGGCATAATTTCGCGATGGTTCACAACTTCCGGATGAAGCTGTTAAATCTTTGCTTATAGCTTTCGACGTTGCGCAGTCTTTTCGTGGCTTAAATCCTGTTCATACAACTCGAATTTCTCACACACATATTTGAAACGCCCTCTTTACAACAGCATTGTTCTGCGAATAGGTCTGATATTATGGTCAAACCGTGGAGCAGCACAAGAACAAAAGAGTTGACGAAGGGTCGCAACACGTACTGTGTGGCTCTGTGCCGGGTTCTTTTTATTTATTAGTTTGTCTGTGCGCTGCTCCTCTTTTTCATTATCAGTACATTGATCTACTCACACTCTATTCTGAGGTTCGAAATAAAAATGTCGTAATTGAGCTCTCGTGCGCCTGATGTCCACTTGTGTCATCGCCCTATGGAGTGCTGTAGGCTTGTGTCTGCGTGCTGATTCGGAAAAGCGATACCAGACATTGCCTAAAGTTTAGCTTGCTACAACGCTATGACATCATCACTAGCTTTAAAAGCTTGACAGAGTGAGTTGACAGCTGCATTTTTTTGCCTTCACTGTTTGCCGAATTTCAACGGCTTTCAAATTAAAAGTACGTTAGAAAGCAGTAATAAGTCGTTGCGAGCAATAAGACTTGCAGGAGGATGCACACACTACGTAAAGCAATCAGAAAACAAAGCCTCAGTCATGGAATGATCATTTATTCACAGCGTGCCATGTCCAGAACAGCCTTTCAGTGAGAGTTGGGTTGTGTAGGGTTTACTGCCGCATGGGCATCTAAGGAAATCACACGCCAAGCTCAGGGTATAAAAAAATTGCTCCCTCCAGAATGTTATAAAATGTGAAAAACGACGATGGTGTAAACTGCCTAAAAAGTTAGCTGTACTGCCTGCTGATGAAAAAGAAAAGAAATTTTGGAAACAGCTAATAGTGTATACTGAGGGGCCAGTTGGTCAGACATATTATAAACGAAAACGTAGCATATGGACGGGACGTAGAAGGGTGAAGACAGGACGATTGCTACACTTACAACTGAAATTGTAAGTGTAGCAATCGTCCTGTCTTCACCCTTCTACGTCCCGTCCATATGCTACGTTTTCGTCTATAACAGCTAATAGTACAAGCTTTAAATTATTTCGGGTAAAAAATTTGGCTAGGAGCCGCTCTCGGAGACAACGGCAGCTTACCTGGTGGGAAAGCAGTGGCATCGGCGGTTGCCGCTTTGCTCTCGACATATATGTCAGAAATCTTCCCGGTCGCGCTGATGTTTAGCAGGTATTGCACGTCAAGGAGGTCCACGACGAACGCGTGCTGTCGCATCTTCTTGCTTAAAAGCGTTATACTGCACTCTTCGGTGCCTGTCCTGCACAACGTGAGATTGAATCCCGCATGGTTTTTGTACGGGTACGACCAAAGTGCGACTAGTTTGCCGTCGCAGGTTGCGTTGAGGATCACGTTTTCTGGAGGGTCTGAGAGAAATGAAACAAGCGCAGCAAGTTAGCCGGCGGCTGGAGATCATACATGTGGAGATGAAAAAACTACCTTTTCAGTTTCACCTCCACAAATGTGGTCTGTAGCCTCCGGATAATAACAGTGCTATCGGATTTGTTTGAGGAACACGCGGTCCACATACTCTTGCCCCCGACAGTACATTTTACACGTCATTCCGTTCTGACAACGCTTATGAAACATTTTGAAGGCTTTCTGAAAGTTTCAGTCATATAATCTGCAACGCATGCAATTTGAGAAACTTATTTATACACAGAAAACGGTTTGTGAATTGGGAAAACAAAATCTAAATTGTTATTCTGAAGAATACTCACGTAGGCCAGATGTCGTAACGTTAAAACGAATTGGAGTTCCGTTCACAGCTGCAGAAAAAGCCCACACTTGGCACTCAAAGAATACCAGCTGATCTTGCAGCTCCAAGCTTGCTTGCACTGATTCTTTCACTGTACGAATCTCTTCTGTCCGCGAATCGCCCTTCTTCGGATCAGTGCATCGTAAGGTGTATCCTTTTATGTCCTCCGTTGTAAGAGGCCGCTTCCAAGAAGCCCTTAGAGTAATGAGATTGACTATTTTGAAGGTCAGATTCTGGACAGGACCAATTTCTGCAAAAAAAGAAAGAACAAGCATCAAAGAAGTAAATTAAGAAAAGTATTTGCATATTGTCATTGTATTATTCATGGAGCTTCTCTGTGGGAGGAAGCGTTGGGGGGGGGGGAGGGTTTTGGCAGCAATTTCTTTTGCGGTCCTGTTCTAATTTTTCGGTCACTTTGCATGCTGTATTCATACATTCGGGCAACACAGCAGTGTTTCGGTGCTTTCTATGGAGATGCTGGTCAAGCATGCCCATTCAGAAGCCCACCAGGAATAGTTTAGAGAAAATTTAATATCCACATGGTTAAAAAATATATTGTATTTGCGGACACCAGTATTTCTAGGCTTGAGCGTAAGTGGCCACTTACGCGGCACTGTTGAGCTATTCTTTTTCCTGCGCTATCTCATGCCAGATTGTAGCACTCGAAGACTTATTTGGCTCAGTATTCCCATGTATAAAGCATGAATGTATGTGTAGACCTCCATAGAAGAAAAGCGAAGCAAGCAATGTATTGTTTTACATTTCGTCCTTCTTTACCGGGCCAAGCGATCCATGTTTCACTGTTGCAAAAGCATCATTGCAGTTTTAGAATAAAACTTATAGTGTTATTTTGACTCAGATAAAAACACAAAAAATCCATTTTAAACACTAAAATTAGAGAAAAGTACTCACTGCTGGAAATGGCGATCCCTGTGGTTGTACGGGTGCCATCCACTTCATCGTTGGCATGAACCTAACAGAAAATACGGGTATCAAACGGGCAAGGTGAAGGTGGACATTCATAAACCGAAGTCACATACGTAGTTGCTTAACCTAGTACTCTTCTTCGCTCACCAATGCAGTGCAGCTGCCGAGATATATACAAGTTGCAACAAACCACACGCTCATGCTCAACCTGAGAGCCATGGGCACAACATTTTTTTCCATGTCAAGGCGTCTACCCAACTGGCTGCCGGAAGCTCAGGTCGCCCTATCAACGGCAGAGCCTCGCATCGGCGCAACAACAGCGATAAGTCCCATTGTTGTGAAGGGACGCTGAGAAGATACGAGCTGACAAGAGCCCTAGGGGCCCAGGTCGGCACTGATCACAGAGGGCCGAAGAGGGGACGAATGCTTCCGCGCTCTCCAGAATTGAAATGAACACAGCAGTGACGCCTCCTAGGTGCAAGGTGGTTATTACACGCAGTTTATGCAACCTCTAGTCAGCCAAGATCGTAACAAGTTTAACCAAAGAAAGTAGGGCTTCATGTGCTTAAAGACAGTGGGAATTTCATGCTATTGCAATATTAAGCGATATTAAGCTATATTAACCGGTTAAGTGATGCGTCAATGCCATGGCAGGTTTCAAACACAGCCACCTGTTGGGCTTGCGAGACACAATTTGCACTTTCCGAGCTGCAGCAAGTTCTGCGAGAGACTATGTCTCGACCAATGAATTTATGCACAGCGCCATGGTATGTAGGGGTCCGTTGTATTGAATTTGTTTGAATTATTTTCATTGCCACCTGCCATTTTAGGCAGGTTATCCACAACCCAGTGGGCAGGTTGCCACCTGTCCAGTCTGGTACTCGGGCCACCAGCATTTTCGTGACACGGACGTGCACACGCCGGCTTTTCTCATGAATGGGACACCTAAAGTAGTCGCATTAAACCATCAATGAGGCGCATAGTGCCGCGGATGACCACTGTTTTCCTTTTTCGCGTCTGCAGCCCAAGCGCCCAAGAGTTGAGCATTAAACAACATTATATGGCTTTGAAACAAGAAAAGTAAATTAGAGCATTTCAAGCAAGCGGGAAAGACTGAAAAACAAATGTTGTGCAATTCACGATTCCTACGACATACCAAACAATTCTGGACAAAAGCATTTTTGAATGGGAAAGAGTTTGTGATCAATTTTTTCATATATTGTGAGATTTCACTATAACAATAAATATATTGTAATGGGACCGACCGGCAGGAGTTCATTCAAGCAGCGCAGCGACGAAGTAGACGAAGCGCAGCTATCAACGACGTTTCTATCGTGCATATACGTCGTGTGCATATACAGCTGCGGTGAGGTTCCGCAGCTACACAATATTTCAGGAATTTGCTGCCTCGGCTCTTACATCATCTCCCGAATATCAGCATCTTCTGCATCCTTGGAGTAGGAAAGACTGGCGCTCACGCAGGCTAGAGGTCTCTTTCACGCGCTTTCGTTGCCGGGTTCCCCTTCTAAATTTCTACCTTCACAGATCTGGCCTGGCAGCTTCCCCACGGTGCCCTTTTTGTGCCGAATCTGAGACAATAGATCACTTCCTGCTGTTCTGCCGCCGCTTTTCTCATTTGAGGAAGCGTCTTTTGCAAATTCCATTTCATCAACTGGGCTTGCCTGTGTCTTCCGTGGTTGTTCTTTCCATTGGCGCTTCTTTGCTTGGACGAAGCGACAGGAGTGTGCGCTCTGCTGTGCAAAATTTTCTTCAAGAAACGCAGCGACTCCCATTCTAATTTCTTTTTCCCGCCCTCAGTCAGTACGACATTGCAACATTACAGGCATTATGTACTATTATGCACATTAAGCAATTGTCCCGTCTTTGATCTCCAAGTTAACTGGACCTCTTTCCTTCCCTCTTCCAATCTATCAGACTACACACTATTATCACTCCTTTTCCCGTCAAAACTTTCCTGTATCCAGTAAGTAACCGCCTGTGTCTTGGCCACTCCCCCGTAGTGGGTATGTGCCAGCAACGTCTGAGGCCTTCCTTCCTTCCTATCAACGACGTCGCCTATACCATCAAGTTTGTTGTGCTGAGCGCCTGCTCTCACGATGTCATCCTCGGCTGTGACTTCCTCTCGGCCCACCGCGCAGTGATTGATAGTGCCCCTGCTGAACTTGAGCTTTTTCCCGCGTGTAATGTTTCAGTGTGTGACCTGCCCGTGCGCTCCGCTAAGCACTTGTGGCTGCCGACACCGACATATCTCCCTTCTCTTCTGCCCTCGTTCCGCTCCGACCTGACACTTCCCTCAACAGCCCTGTTCTTTTAACACCCACCGCAGCCGCCACCCGCCATCAGCGGCTTCTGCTCTCTTTCACTGTTCTTACGATTTCCGACGGCCACTGCGCCATGTATGTCACCAACCCATTTTCTTGCCCGTCGCCTCTTCTTCGCGGCGGATGCCTGGGCTCTATTGATGAACTGAACCTTGCTCTTGCGTCCGAGTTCTCCGATACCCGTGCCTGTCTCCCAGTTACTGCTTTAGCCTGTTGTGCGCCTGCGTCCGATCCGCTTCCCTCCGACGTCTTTCATCGTGCCATCACTCCCGACCTTCTGTCCGCTTACCGTGACCAGATCTTGGAACTTCTCTACCGCTTTTGCAACTCTTTCGACCTTTCCCAGCCCTCCTTGGGGCGCGCGTTGGCCGTCTCTCACGCAGTTGACAGTGGTACGCACGCCCCCTTGCGCCAGCGACCGTACCGCGTCTCGCCGAGTGAGCGCCGCGTCATCCGTGACAATGTTTACGACATGCTTCAGCGCGGCATTATAGAGCCCTCTCACAGCCCTTGGGCTTCTCCTGTTGTCTTAGTGACGAAAAAAGATGACTCAATCAGGTTCTGTGTGGACTACCGCCGTCTCAACAAGATTACTCGCAAGGATGTTTATCCTCTACCACGAATCGATTGCTTTCAGGGAGCGGAGTATTTTTATCTCTCTACTTACGCTCCGGCTACTGACAGGTACCGATGGCTGCGGCTGACCGGCCGAAAACCACTTTCGTCACTCCAAACGACTTGTATGAATTCAATGTGAAGCCATTCGGCCTCTGGCATGCTCCAGCGACATTCGATAAAATGATGAATATTATTCTCAGCGGCCTCAAATGGGAAACTTTTGTTTATGTTACCTGGATGACATTGCCGTTTTTCCAAAGATTTTCCTCCCCATCTTCAGAGCGTACTCACGTGCCTTACTGACGCCGGGCTACAGGTCAACTTGAAAAAATGCTACTTCGGTGCTGCGCAGCAGACAATATTAGGCCATGTCATCTCCGAGGACGGCGTTATTTCTGACCCTGCCAAACGTCGCGCCGTCGCTTACTTTACTAAAAAGACCACCTTAAAAAGACCCAGAAAGAGTGTCCCAATAAAGGTGCATTATGCGCGGGATGGTAAAAGACGACGGTTCATAATTATCCCCTAGCAAGAATTATTTTAATGTGTTTTGTGGAAGCTGAGTTATATGCAGACAAAATTTGAACTTCCGCGTCTTCGCGCCTTTCCCTCTCTCTCATACCCCAAAAGGGCGGCGCTCCTCCGCCGGCCCCGCTCACTAGGCCCCTCCCCTACCTCCGCCGTTTGCGGAGCGCGCGGAGTGGCCGCGCCCGTGGTAGCGTGTGACGTCTGCAAGAATTTGGCGCTGTGAACCAATGATAACCCCGGCTTCTGACGTCATTAGCAAGATGTGACGTCGTCTGCCAGGTTTTCGTGCGAAAGCCCGGTACCACGCGTCGCCGCGAGGTGCGAAACCGGGTATTTTTGAAAATGGATTGTAAATTTCCCGCTCGCTTTTGAGGTCACGTACGCGCCATGGACGCTCGGTGGCCTGTACTCTACATAGTGCAAGCATTTTAAAGCCGAGCTCAAACACCCCTTTCTGTGGCCCTTTAATAGAACTTAGCAGTTTTATATCCTTATGCTCATCTTCGCCGCTTCATCCGAAATTTCGCCTGTATCATCGCCAGTATAACGCAGTTTCTTGCTGGCAGCCCGGACCTCTCGTCTTGGTCACCGGCCTGCGATACCGCGTTCAGCACTTTACGTCGCCCGCTGGTCTCTCCCCCAATCTTTCGCCATTTTGATCCCGCCTGTCCGACAGAAATTCACACTGACGCGAACGGTGTGGGCTTGGGCGCCGTTCTTGCCCAGCGAATGCCTGGGTATCTGAAATATGTTGTCGCTTACGCCAGCCGCACCCTCACCAAGGCGGAATCGAACTGTTCTGCCACAGAAAAAGAATGTCTTGCCATCATTTGGGCGATTGCCAAGTTTCGACCTTACATTTACGGCCGGCCCTTCTAGGTCGTCGCAGACCATCATGCCCCCTGCTGGCTATTCTCCCTCAAAGATCCTTCTGGCCGATTCGCCCGCTGGGCTTTACGTTTCCAGGAGTTTGATATTCACGTCATTTATCGCTCTGGCCGGAAGCACTCGGACGCCGACGCCCTTTCTCGTTCACCGCTCCCATGCGATTCAACCTCTGCCCTTGTCTGTGCATGCCTACGATTTCTCGTCGTTCGACGTCCATGATATGCTCTCCGAACAACTGAAGGATCCTTGGCTCACCTCGCTGCTAAACTTCCTGAACACTCCCTCGCCGCATCATTCGACACGGACCCTTCGCCGCCAAGCCCACCACTTCGCCGTTCGTGATGGCCTCTTATACCGCCGTAACTACCTCTCCGACGGGCGGAAGTAGCTGTTGGTAATCCCTCGACACCTCTGTGCAGCCATCTGCGCCTCTTTCCACGCCACTTCACCATGCGGCCACGCCGGTGTACTTAAAACATAAGCTCGCCTTCGTCTGCGATATTACTGGCGAGGTATATACCGCTACATGCGTCAGGACATTCGGTCATGCACCGCCTGCCAACGTCGCAAGAAACCTCCCCACTCCGCCGCCGCTCCTTTGCAGCCGTTACCTTGCTCTGGCCTACCCTTTGACCGCGTCGGATTGATTTTTAAGGCCCACTTCCAACTACATTGGCTAACAATCGCTGGGTCATCGTGGCCTGTGACCACCTAACACGTTACGCCGAAACGTCGGCTCTCATATCTGCTACCGCAAACTATGTCGCTCGCTTCATTCTACACACTCTTGTTCATCGTCACGGCGCCCCGAAAGAACTGCTTAGTGACCGCGGTTGTGTTTTTCTCTCGGACGCCGTCTAGGCCTCGCTAAAGCAATGCCAAATCGTTCATCGCTGCGCCAGTGCCTATCACCCCCCGACCAACGGCATGACTGCGCGGTTTTGCCGCACACTCAGTGACATGCTCGCCATGTACTTTGACGCCGCCCACTCTAACTGGGACCAAGTGGTCCGTTTCGTCACGTACGCGTATAATACGGCTACTCAGACAACGGCGGGTTTTTCTCCTTTCTTTCTCTTATTTGGCCGAGAGCCTACATCCACCATGGACACCATCCTTCCCTATCGCCCTGAGCCTTCCGAGACCACATCACTTTCCGAAGCTCACCTGTATGCCGAACAATACCGGCAACTTTCCCGCTCTTTCACAACACAGCCCCAATGGCATCAGAAGCACCGTCGGGATTCCTCAGACCCTCCCGCGTCATACCCGTCTGGCGCCCTCGTTTGGCTCTGGGTGCCTTCCTCCACTCCCGGCCTCGCCACGAAACTGCTTTCTCGCTGTTACGGACCTTACCGCGTTGTGTAACAAACTTCTCCTGTGAATTACATCGTTGAGCCGTCGCCTCCTCTTCGGACCACCGTCGCCGGGGGCGCGAAACTGTGCACGTGGAGCGCCTCAAGCCTTATTATGATCCGCCCATGCTTTCCTCCCCGTAAGTCGCCAGGATGGCTCCTTTTTCGGCGGGGAAGTAACTGTAATGGGACCGGCCAGCAGGAGTTCAAGCAGCGCAGAGAAGAGGTAGACGAAGTGCAGCTGGGATTTTCGAATGACGCCTGTAAGTGCGTCCGTCGTGTCGCCGTTCTACCAACCGACCTGCGAATAAACACCTTTATAATATCCACAGAGCTCTCGTCGGTAGGCTTGATGTTGCTATTAACGATTTTGCTCTTAAAAGCATTCCCCTTTGGTTTTCTATGGCAGCCATAACTGCTTAATGCGAGCGACGGAAACATTTTAAAGAGATATTTTGCTACATATCTGAGGAATGGACCATTACCTTCAATATTTTTTCTACCAGTAGCTTACAGTTTTCTAATATTCAAAATTTTGTCCAAGAATCTTCGACATATTGGGGTGTGAACAAGAAGTCTATTTGGAAATGTGGAAAGTGTGCATGTGCGTCCGACTGTGTGTATGAAAATTAGCATTCGGTTTGCCGGTCACTGACTAGTCTTCATAGAGCTGATATACCAATAGTGTTAAAGTGTGCAGCTGCTGCCGCCGGTGCTATGGAGCAGCAGTGGCTACGTAAAGCTAGAGTGGCTTCAGGAAGACGAGGAAAGTACTCAGGGCGATTGCAGGAGTCACATGTGAATTTGAAAATTCTTGGTTTTACCTTAGTTTCTTCTCATTATCAACCCCCAGTACAGAGCTGAAGTGGCATGGACTCAGCCATGCACGCAGTACGTTTAACGCCCACTAAGGACAATACATGCTTTTGGTTTGGTTTATGAGGGTTTAACGTCCCAAAGCGACTCAGGCTATGAGAGACGTCGTAGTGAAGGGCTCCGGGAATTTCGATCTCCTGGGGTTCTTTAACGTGCATTGACATCGCACAGTACACGGGCCTCAAGAATTTCGCCTCCATCGAAATTCGACCGCCGCGGCCGGGATCGAACCCGCGTCTTTCGGGCCAGCAGCCGAGCGCCATAACCACTCAGCCACCGCGGCGGCCCGGACTATACATGCAGTGAGGTCTGAGAAGACATGCTGAAGTTATGTGGACAGAGTTTTTTTTTTGTCGCGCGCGGCATCCTCTTAGCCTTAGTGAAGGCGTTAGCCTAAGTGCAGGTAAGAGTAAAAAGTGCATGAAAATTACTTTTAGGGTTTTAACGAAAAGCGGTGTTTTCATTCCACTCATATAACGAATGCGTGGACCTGATTGTCCGGTAAGTGAAGGACCTATTCCAAGAACATGATAGCAATGTGTGCATTACGGTTGCAAGGCTATTGTGCTTAAAATACCTGCCTGTAAACCGGCTTAAACGTTCGACGATTATTTAACACATACAGAGTGCTTCACGCAACTTCAACCAAGGATTAAAAAAAAGGGGTGTGCAGGAGTCCGGCGAAACCAACGACATATTATTTCTGGCCTTGTGGCGCTCCTCAGTGTATATTTAAAATTTAGATTAATTAGCTAATTAGTAAGATTGATTAAGGAAAATTTGAAATATTCATTTTGGGGTCACGTGCGTTTTGTTTAGCTCTAAAGGGGGTTAAAGAACCGGCCAAGTTTTTTGTAGCAACATCCCTCCTACCTGGTCCTGTATCCCGGGATTAAAAAAAACCCGCGAAATATGAAAAAAAAAACTGCATGACTGCTCACGCGCTACCATATTCCAGCGCTCCCAGACTCGTTTTGAACGAACGAAACGTGGCAGCTGATAGTGCGCACTCAGTGCCACGGGCTGCAAAATGATAAAAAAAATAATAAGCAAAAAGAAACGATGGCTACCTGGAAATACTCGACTTAGCCACTTTCCCTTCCTTTTTTGTTTTGTGTGCGCGGTCTCTCAAAAAAGCCCTGTCTGAATTGGCCGTCGGTGGCCTGCCTATCACTTATCGCAGATGGCGTGCGCGGTTTCCATGTTCAGGAAGAACATGCTGACGCAAACTTTTCAAGAATATGCCTCGAGCGCCGCCGGCTGCTTACTTCGAGACGGTGGCCGCGTAGGCTTCGTTCATTCAGCTCTGAGGCCATCGCAGTGACGAACGCCAGCGTCTAACTTTTTCGGAGGGCCACATTTCTGAACTACAGATGCGCGTTGAAGACGAGTTACTTTGTGGCGGGATCGTTGCGTTTCACAGTCTGTTTGTGAATGCACATCTGGCCGTCCGTTCCTGGGCTAAAGCTTGCAGAAACGGTATATTGTGTTCCGTCTTCCAGACCACTGATCCGGTATCTGAAGTCTCCACCGTCGATGACGTGGTAAGTGCACTGGCTTCTCGAGACAGTTGCGGGTAACACTTCAAATACGAATTTTGCCATCACGAATGGCATTCCACGACGCCTCGAGGGTTTTGTTCCCGGAGGGACGCACATCGAAGTCTTCGACTACTGGGGCTGAAAAGTGTACGGAAGAATATTCGTCTGTTGTATGGAGTTTAACGCCCCAAAGCGAATCAGGCTGTGAGGGACACCATAGTGAAGGGCTCCAGGAATTTCAACCACCTGGGTTCTTTAACGTGCACTGATATTGCCCAGTACACGGTCCTCTAGAACCCCTCCTCTATTGAAATTCGACTACCGCGGGCGGGATCGAACCCTCGTCTTTCAGGTCAGCAGCCGAGCGCCATAACCACTGAGCCACCACGGCGGCCCTTGTATGAAAAAATAAAGCAGAGCAAAATCTTATCAAAAGCGGTTGATACCGCATTTCGGGTCGTGATATCGAAATAGGGGAAATTGATATTTTTCTCGATATATGCGAGGCAAATTAGTGATGTGTGTACGAGGTTTGGGCACACACTAAACATAGCTTATAAAAAAAGTCCTCCAACTGCGCGACAAAGCTGCTTTCTTAGAGCTGTTGGTAAGAAAAAAACATTTGAGAAGCTCTCGACAGTGGTAAATTGCTCTTTGCAACTTCTGTATTTGCAGAAGTCGCACAGCTACAAATTTTATGGAAACGAATTTCACCTAAGCCGTTTGGCACAACGAATATTTATGGACTAGAGCATAAAAATTGGCGTGCTCCAACTTTCTTGATTGCCTGTAGGTAAGCATACGCTTATTGCAGGCACTTTCAGACTCCTGAGGAAAGAAAAAAATGAGTCGCAATATAGCGCCATAAGCCTGAAAACCTGTGGTCAACACCGGCATGAACGGTGATGCTAATTCTCCTACTGTATAAGCCTTCGTGTCTTTTACCTGTTCTCCGTGGAACGTTGGAATCAAACATGAAAATATGGCCACCTCGTATGCATGGTGCAGCTAATGACGTCTACCTCAAAAAGGCCGCTGGTACACGCAAAATCGAAACTGACCGCCTCACATTCGTGTCGCAGCAGTCCATCTTTAGGGGAACATAAATGCTTTGTACTGAATGGTAAGAAAGTGATGCGGGCGAGGAAAATAATGAATAAAAAATTATATCCCCAAGACATGGTTTACCTTTGGGTGTGGGGTGTATGCTACGACGAACAAAAATTGTGAAGTATAGCGCAATTCATTTTCTTTTGCCATACGTTCGGTAATTTTGTAGTACTGAAGTAAAGCTGTCCCATGGAGTCTGCAAAAAAGCTCTTTAAAACATTGTGTAAAGAAAAAAAAATTGAATCTGGGCCGTTTAAGTTCATGAGTAAACCCGATCTTTGATGTCTTCAAGGAGCACTGAAAAGGCTCCGGCGGCACGGAAAGCGCATTAAAGATATGCAGCGCGTTGAAACACCGGATTGATTAATCAGTCTAAATGTTTGCACGTAGAATGCGGTAATTAATCAAAAAGTTAGGGGTCACTAAAGAGCATTCAATGAGGCCTTCTCACTGCACGCAATACAACAATGAATAATATTGCCACGGACCTGGCTCGAGCTACCTGCGCGCTAAGCCGTGACGAGGACGAAGTGGTCGTGTTCGCGTGAGGCGCGCTCGAGCTGGCTCTGTTCTGGGCGATTAAAAACCTCGGCCGTTCTGCGGTCCCCCTTTACGTCTACGACTGTTCTCCGTCTGGCCTGTGACATCTGGTGGAGGTGCTGGGTATTCTCGGCTGATGCTCCATCCTTCCTCGGAGAGCCGAAGCACGAGCCCGCTGCCTCTTGTGCGAACCCCCGTCCATCGTGTCAGCCGCAGGCTCAGCGGCTTGTCTCCAGAATTCGGACTCCAGCCTCAAGAGAGCGCACCCATGGCTACGACCACGGCAGCAAGGTCAGACAGCGCCCCGTTCATACCTGCTTCTTTTGTGAGCCTGCAAAATCCCCGGATCCCGAAGCCCTTTCACGGCGGATACTCGGAGGACGCCCAAGACTGGCTTGATCAGTTCGAGCGCGTTGCGCGTTTCAACGGCTGGGACGACAGTGCTAAGATCCGGAACGTTTACTTCAGCTTAGAAGACGCCGCTCGGATCTGGTACGAAAACCGCGAGACGAGTCTAACGACGTGGCAGGGTTTCCGTCGCCAGCTGTTGGAGACTTACACCAGCAGCGATCGCCGTGAACAGGCCGAGCGTGAATTGACCGCTCGCATTCAGCTACCAAACGAGAACTTAGCGATGTACGTGGAAGAAGTGACGCGCCTCTGCAACCGAGCGGACCCGACCATGACGGAAGAGAAAAAGCTCTGACACCTGATGAGAGGCGTGAAAGAGCAATTGTTCTGCGGTCTTGTGCGAAGCCCGCCCAGAACAGTCGCCGAGTTCCTCTCCGAGGCTGTGCTCATGGAGAGGGCGCTCCAGCAACGGTACAATTTCTACGACCGGCAGCTAAACCCTATCTCGGCTCTACACCCCCTGGATGCTGCTTCGGGGGCCAATACAAGCTCCCTTCGGGACATCGTGCGTTCTGTGGTCCGTGAGGAGCTGCAGAAACTTCAGGGGATTTTTCCTGTGGACTCTCTGACTAGCGCCATTCGGGAGGAAGTTCAGCAGGCGCTCAGATCGCCCGTCGCTCCAGTAGAGCCGCCACCACAGCCAGCTGCTTGGCCGCCAGCGACGTATGCGGACGTGCTGCGCCGTCCTGCGCCGGTTCCCTGCGCGCCACCGTATGCCCCTTCGGTAGTCGCAGTACACGCCGAGCAGCCGGTTCCCTACTGGCAAGCTCGAGGACAGGCGCCGAGGAAGACCGATATTTGGCGTGCGCCAGACCGACGTCCCCTGTGTTACCATTGTGGCGAGGCCGGTCACATCTTCCGGCGGTGTCCATATCGGCCTCTGTGATTGCGAGGCTTGTCTGCAGGTAGTCCCCGTCCGCGGCATGCCGAACAGCCTCAGGAGTTTGACGAATACGTCACCCGCCGGCGTGGTTCATCACCTCCTCCGCGCCGAACGTCCCGATCGCCCTCACCTCGCCATCCGTCGCCTCATCAGTCCGGTTATGGACCTCGTGCACAGCGTGGGTCCTCGAGCCCGCACCGGGAAAACTAGAACAGGCGACCTTTGGAGGCGAAGCCGCCGAACGCCGTATTGCCGAAAAGCTTCCACCGACGCGCCGACTGACCCTTCCCGAATCGACGACCACGATACCGATGACGACGACGACGACGACGAAGACGGCGCCGACGACTGGGTCTGGTAAGACCAAGGTCTCCCTTGACATACCCGTGCTGATTGACTCTAAGGAGGTTAGCGCACTAGTGGATACGGGTGCGGACTACTCGATAATGAGCGGTAGGATGGCTAAGGTGCTGAAGAAAGTTATGATGCCGTGGGCAGGGTCACAAATACGTACGGCTGGTGGCCACGTGGTTACGCCGCTCGGAATGTGTACGGCAAGAATTACGGTGCGCGGATGCACGTTCGTGGCAACGTTCCTCATTTTGCCTGAATGCTCACGAGACGTCATTCTCGGTCTCGGCTTTCTTCGAGAAAATGGTGCGACTATAGACCTTCGAAATCGATTGGTTACAATTTCAACTGAACTCGCTGCCACCAAACCCGCCTTTCGATCTGACGGTCGCACTGAAGTCCTCGTGACCAATTTCAGTAATGAACACCGCCATTTATTTGGCGGCACAGCCGTCGCCCACGTCGACCCCGTCCAAGAGGTGGCTGAGTGTTTCGCATGCCTAGAAGACACGCCTGGTGAAGTTGACGAAGAGGCAGTACGCGCCGTTCACATAAACGAGGGCCTCCCGCCCGCAGAAAGGCAGCAATTGCAAGAATTGTTGCTGCAGTTTAAGGACTGCTTTACCTCGTCGTCTAAGGTACGTCAGACGCCCATCACTAAGCATCGGATAGTCACGCACGATGGCGCGCGCCCAATACATCAACAGCCTTATCGCGTATCTCCCCGAGAGCGGGAGGCCATCCAAACGCAAGTGAAGGAGATGCTCAATGACGGCATAATCCAGCCATCGAATAGTCCCTGGTCGTCTCCTGTCGTTCTCGTAAAAAAGAAGGATGGCACGCTGCGCTTCTGTGTGGATTACAGAAAACTTAACAGCGTAACAAAAAAAGATGTCTATCCGCTACCTCGTATAGATGATTCCCTCGACAGACTGCGCCAAGCAAAATACTTTTCTTCGGTAGATCTGCGCAGCGGATATTGGCTAATAGAAGTTGATGAGAGGGACCGGGAGAAAACCGCCTTTGTCACCCCGGACGGCCTCTATGAATTTCGTGTGCTCCCCTTCGGACTCTGCTGTGCTCCAGCAACGTTCCAGCGAATGATGGATACCGTGCTTACCAGCCTTAAATGGCAAACATGTCTAGTATACCTGGATGATGTAATCATTTTTTCAACAACGTTTTCGGAACATTTGCAGCGGCTCAGAGTGGTGTTAGAAGCCGTACAATCAGCTCATCTTACTCTAAAGCCGCAAAAATGGCATTTTGGATTTACTGAATTGAAGTTTCTCGGGCATGTCGTCAGCTCCGAGGGCATCCGGCCAGACCCTGACAAAATTTCTGCCGTCGCGGACTTCCCGGTTCCCACTGATAAAAAAGCCGTCCGACGATTTCTAGGCCTTTGTTCGTACTACCGACGTTTCATAAAAAACTTTGCTAAGCTGGCCAGTCCTCTGACGCGCTTGACACGAGATGAGGAGCCATTTTTGTGGGGTGCCGAGCAGCAAACTACTTTTGACGATCTACGACGTCGGCTACAATCACCACCAGTACTAGCCCATTTTGACGATGATGCCGCCACTGAAATTCACACGGACGCCAGCAACGTCGGTCTTGGAGCGGTTCTCGTCCAGCGTCCGAACGGTGTCGAAAAAGTAATCGCTTATGCTAGCCGTGCACTTTCCCGTGCAGAGTGTATCTACTCTACAACTGAGAAGGAATGTTTGGCCGTAGTATGGGCCATCACAAAGTTCCGCCCCTATCTGTATGGCAGGCAGTTCAAGGTTATTACTGACCACCACTCATTGTGCTGGTTGACAAACTTTAAGGACCCATGTGGCCGCCTAGCACGTTGGGCATTACGCTTACAGGAATTTGACTTCACGATCATCTACAAGTCTGGTCGCAAGCACACCGACGCTGACAGCTTGTCGCGTTCACCCGTGCAACCTTACGAAGGTAACGCAGAAGACGAAGCATTCTTTGGTGCAGTCACGTCGTCCGACATCATCGCACAACAACGTGCGGACGACGAGTTGAAGCTGCTCATGGAGCATCTAGAAGGTCACCATCCCTCGATACCCTCCTACCTGGCTCGTAGGCTGCCATCCCTATGTCTTCGAGGCGGAGTGTTGTATAAGAAAAACTCCGCCTCCAGTGGTAAGAGTTACCTTCTGGTTATACCAGCCGCCCTCCGCCACGAGATCCTCCTCGCCTGCCACGACGAGCCGACCTCTGGGCACCTTGGATTCACGCGCACACTTGCCAGAGTGCGGCAGAACTACTATTGGCCCAACCTTGCCTCATGTGTGAAGCGATATATTCGGACCTGCCGTGAGTGCCAGCGTAGGAAGACGCCGCCTCTGAAACCGCCTGGCATGTTGCAACCTATCATGCCTCCTAACATACCCTTTGAACAAGTCGGCATGGACCTCCTCGGACCATTTCACTTGTCGTCGGGAGGAAACAGATGGATAGCTGTTGCAACCGATTACCTGACGCGTTACGCCGAAACGCAGGCTCTCCCTCAAGGCAGAGCGGTCGAAGTTGCGCACTTCTTTATGCGTGCAATAGTGCTTCGACACGGCGCTCCGTCCGTCGTCATCACAGACCGAGGGAAGGCATTTACAGCTCAGCTTGTCCACGACATCTTTGAGCTGAGTTACACCAGCCATCGAACAACGACAGCATACCATCCCCAAACAAATGGGCTCACAGAACGCCTGAATAAAACACTGGCCGACATGATTTCCATGTACGTGGATGTGGAGCACAGAACCTGGGACCAAATACTCCCCTACATCACATTCGCGTACAACACTGCGACTCAAGAAACAACCCGCTTTACACCATTCCGTCTAGTCTACGGCAGAGAAGTGCGGATGATGCTGGACGCCATGCTCCCGTGCGTGGATGATGACTTGACACCAGATGCGGGCTCCTTTGTCGAACAAGCCGAGCAAGCTCGCCAGCTTGCTCGTTTGCACATCACAGCTCAACAAGACACAGACTCCAGACGTTACAACCGGCGCCACAGGGAGGTTACCTACAACATCGGTGACCGTGTGTGGGTGTGGACCCCTGTCCGCCAAAAGGAATTGTCCGAAAAACTGCTGCACCGATATTTCGGACCTTATGAGGTGCTCCGTCGTGTTGGAAACGTGGATTATGAGGTTGTTCCACGTGGAACTGTGGCTACCGGTCGTCGGCAACCACGGACTGGCATTGTGCATGTAATGCGACTTAAGCCATACTTCTCGCGTGAGAGCGATGACGCTCCACTTTAAACTGTGTTCGTTTTCTGCTTTGTACATACCCTCGCATCGGGACGATGCTCTTCTTTTTCGGGGGACTAATGCCACTGACCTGGCTCGAGCTACCTGCGCGCTAAGCCGTGACGAGGACGAAGTGGTCGTGTTCGCGTGAGGCGCGCTCGAGCTGGCTCTGTTCTGGGCGATTAAAAACCTCGGTCGTTCTGCGGTCCCCCTCTACGTCTACGACTGTTCTCCGTCTGGCCTGTGACAATATTACGAAGACTGCTATGATACTCACACTTGTAAAACAGATGGAGCTTGTTGTATAGCAGGGGTGTGGAAAATCTGTTCACGGGAAGTTTGCGATAGCTTGAGCTATACTTGTAGTATGGCCTAATGACCTTGCATTTTCAGCAGGCGCATATGTGAACCGTGCATATCAGAAGAGCGGCTTTGCCAGCGTCAAAAGGAAGTGCCTTGAAGGTCACAAAATTTCAAAACCAGAGTTTCAGGCCTTCTTGCCACAATACAAGTGTGGTTCTTTTATCTTGATTCCTTGAGTCGCATCAGCACATAAATAGACACAAACACAGACACGTACTTAAACCACTGAAGCTATGTACCAACCAGCTCAGATACGACTAGTTTTGTAGGTTTTTATTTCAGTATGAATGATCTATTTTGTCTCTATATTTTAACCGCTCTATTTTAAATGCTGTAGTTGCATGTAGTTTTGGTGCTGAAACCAAGAACCAAAATGCACAGGAGGATGACGATGATGCAACTGTGATACACAGAACGCTTACCTTCTTTTAGTGATCTGGTACAACCGCTTCTTTAAAGCGCCTGCCGAAGGCAAGTGCGTAAGAGCGAATGGTGAAGGTGAACACTAATTCCCGTCCCCGAGTGCAGAGTAGCAGGCCAGATATTTATTTTCGGCCCAACCTCTCTGCCTTTCCCGTCAATAAGCCCTCTCTCTTTCCTGAAGGTGAAACTTCGCTCTGCGGATAAAGCAGTTTCCTCGATGCAGTTATCGCGGCCCTCATCGCAGGGCTCCATTTCGAAATTCGTGACTGGATCCCTGGCATAGCTCCACGAAGCAAGTTTGCTGTGACCGAAAGTAGCCCACAGAAAGGGAAAGGCTTTCTGCATTAATAGAGTTTACCCAAAAGGTTCATGTACGTGAGGAATTTGGCAAAAAAAGTTTAATAACACGTGAATGTAAAGTTCTCTCAGTTTCAGTAGTTTAGGTTGTAAACTTTGACTGGTGTTGAAGCTTGCACAATGGCCCCCCTTTGATCAACTGCATAGACTTGTGCCTTCTGTATTGGTACTCATGAAAAGGCTGTAGGCTACTGGCCACCATCGTTGTCTACACTCATCTGTTAACCGCCAGACTTTCAATGACAGAAATTGCCTAAATTCACCCGCACTTGTTCCTTTTTCTTGTTGCTTTAAAGAAAAAAAAAACTAGCCTGCATTTATCTAGAAAAGGGATCCCGATACAAAAATATCAGTTTCTGAAAATGGTAGTCAGGAGTCCTAGCAATATTTTGAGGTATTGTAAAGGAAAGGGACCTTCATGTATTGATAGCATGAGGCAATAATGGTTCTTCGCTTGAAGAAGGCACTCAGATGCACTAAAAATAGAAAGATGACTCAGACAGAATGACAGAAAGATAGTTAACGGTAGTCTAGGGTACCACGTAGCGGAGGCACCCGAGAACATCGCAGCTTGAGGCGATAACCACGGTCAGTTAAAGCACACATTCAGGAGCTGTACACCACTGCACAGTAGGACGTTTGGCGTGGATACGCAAATGGACGCTATACTTGAATAATAAAGTTCTGTACTTATTTCTGGTGGCTGCAACTTTATTAGTTTGGAAATAATTCTTTCTGCCTGTGTGCAATCGTTATTCCGCTCTGACTGTGATTTCCTGCGTGTGGGTACCTAAAAACTTGCCCATCTACTGGTTGAAAATTCTCGATACAATCTACGGTGTTTTTTACAAAGCAGACGTAGGTTCTTAAAATTGACTTGTTGGGCTCTTTAGACGTCTTAAGACTTGGTCAATCGTTCCTAAACATAGGTTGAGGCCGAGATCGGGGTGGTACGATTGGTGAGCAACACACAGCTGCCATGCTTTTGGGTGGAGAGTTGTTTGTGGAGCGGCTCACCTTTCTGGAGAAGTCAAGATGCAACGTTGTACGGATTTCCCAACGAGAGGAGCAGTAATTGAGTCGCATTTGGACAGAAAAAGTACGAAAGTGCGCTGTCAGGGAAGCATACTTGACGCGGACGTGAACAGGCCCGGTTGAGGACGTGTAAGGTATGGAGATGAGAAGAAAAGAAATTGATCAGCGCTTGTAACGTTTAAGAATATCTTTTAGGAAGATATATGTTTTTTTTTCAAGACACGTCTTGCAGTTAGACTTAATTCTTCTAGACTGGTGTTTTGTTACTTCGTCACTCACAAACGCAAGCTATGTTTCGGAAGTTTTGAGTACAGCCACAGCTTGACCTAAATATACCTTATTTTCTGGCTATATATTGAGCTGGTAAGCGGGGCGGGGAATGAGGGTTCTCTAAGAGTTGCTTAGGTGCAGCCGACAGTGTATGTGACATTCTGTTTACTTGTGAGGAACGTCAGGTTCCTCAAATTTCCTTTAAGGGCATGGCAATGTTTTTGATAAATGGGCTTTCGTTTGTTAAAATATTAGTGTCCCACACATTTTATCCTATATTCTCACCGATTCATTGAGATTGATTTTTGTTATTACGCATTACACTTCTCCACTGCTTTATTAGCTCTTCTCTTATGCACTTTTTCTTACGCTGTGGACGAGACATGACTCGCGTTTAAGATGCTTCTGTTTCGTGTGTGGATTTATACAGCGTCGTCTGCCATTCGTCGTTAACCTTTAAAAGCTATACCAGCCTACACACTGCGCCGGTTTGTTCATGAGTGGAATAAATTGATGAAAAGGAAACTACAAAAAAATTTTTGCTCGGTATCTACTCAGATAATAAAAGTACTGACAGTGGCTTCAGGCCAGTATATTTGCTTGCCACTTATTATGAGTTTACTCACTCCGTTTGTACTTTAAGCTTAAAATGACCCATGAAATTGTTTTTTGTGTCGTGGGACGGTCAATATTCTTCTCACAACGCTGCAAAAGGTTTGAAGCGGAGTTCAGGCCTCCTGGCATCCAAGATTAGTGTAGAAAACTTTTTTTTATTTCCCATAAAATAGTGGTATTGTAGATAAATGAAAATTAAAGAGAAAAGAGGAACCACGGGGTGGAGTTATTTTTTGCAGGGCGTCAACGCCTCCTTTTCAAGTGGCGGCGCGCATTGCGGTGTCCGCGCCTCACTGCTGCGTGATGAGGAAGACGCGCGCACAGCGTTTTTTTGGGTCAGTGAAAGAACCATTCGTGAAACGACTGGAATATATGTCGATTTCTGAGAGAAGCCAAAGGACTACTCCTCTGGATGGTAAAGATCAAGCGTGCCAAGTGGCAGTCAACGGACAGGTCTTGTGTGTGCTGTGTAATATTATTTGGATGTTCGTCAAGCTGGGAGTTAATTTCCGCGCTTTTTACCCCGTAATTTATCTTTCATGCTTTCTTGACCTCTTGCGTATATGTGTGCGCGTACAACAGGTAGAATTTCTGCATTGCATAAATTTTCTCTCTTCGTTATGTACGGTCTACGGTTTGCGTAAGGGTGTGCCCACTTTGCCATTCGTGTCACAAATGCTTTGTACACATTTGTTTTGCTTACAGCGAAAGGAGCATGCGCATGATGCAGTGGTATGCACAGGGAGCAGTAAAGCTTGCCTTTTTGTTCCTCTCGATGCAGTGCAATTCCACAGAACTTCAACTGTTTTTTTTCTTAATTTATAACATCACGAATGACGAGTGATGATGAATTGACGGTTGCATGGCAGTTTAACGACAGAAACGTTTTTGGGGAAAACAGACGGGGGTAGGTATACATAGATTATTTTGGGGCTAAAAAAAGAAACAAGAGAAATGTGTCCCAGCCCCATTGGAGCCCTATTGTAGGTACACAATAGAAAAAGTTTGTTTTCTATTGATGCCGTATTCGTACTGAGTGGGCAATCCTGTAGATGCGCTGTTCGCATGTCTATTCGGCTGAGCTCGAGTGCTAGTTTTGCGAGAGAAAGTCAGTAACTGCTTTACAAGTTCATTCTATAGCTTTAGGCACAAGACCATTAGGACGCTGTAGGCAAGAGTCATGCGGTCTTACGTTCTTGCTGACAGAAACTAAAAATGCACAGACACACCAAAACACTTGGTTATAACGGAAGGTTTTATCATTTTCATCCCGCATCCAACACTACCTCTAAATAAATATTATTCCTGAAGCCACCAGTCTCTCCTAAATCGGAAATAAATTAGCTTATCTTCATAAATAAGAACAAGGTGTTGTTAACTACTCTGCTTTCTCCAGGTCAGGTGCAGAAGTCGCAATGGTCAGAGCTTGTTTCTAGGACGGTGGCGGTCATCTTAAAATTTGGAAGAGCATCGACATGACCAAAAGAAGTCCCATTAGGCCAGATAATGATGCAGAGTTGTGTCCTGGGGCTGTAACAAAATAGAAAGTGCTTGCATGCAGTTAAACACTTATTTTGAGGACCTGCTATGATCAGGCACCATATACTTACAATTGTCTTGCTACTGTACTTTACACAACTGTCCAAAGCGTTTATTTTGGCTCTTATACTAGTACATCAGTAGAAAAGATTGCTAAAAGCATTTCCCAAGTAAATGTTCAGGAAAATAAAACCGTTTCTTTTTGCCAGAAGTGAAGAAAGGAAAAGTGACACCTTTACCATAAATTCGAGAGCCTTGTTCAGAAGGGAGATGCTGTTTTTTTAGTGTAGAGAACACCAAAAATATGGCACCTTATTCTGGAAGCCTAGTGTGATTGAAAAACTCAAAGAGCTACAGCGCTTTCAATGTTGGGAATTATGTGATACAGGAATTTGAGTTTCCATGCATCAAAATTATACCCACTTGTAAGCAACCGTTCACTCTGCTGATGTAATTTCCATGAATACACCTCTAAATTCTAATATTTTTTCTATTTACATCACAATACTCCTAGAACCTAATTAAAAACCCTTGTTTGAAACTGTTTAGGACTTTATCATTCAATAAGTCAATAAGTTAATTTTCCAGGTTCAACTGGAGGGTTTCCTGGCTAAAACTGCCTGGGCAGCTTGACTGGGTCCAGGAAACCCCTGCAAGCAGTAGCACACGAGCGGTACAGGACATTCTGCAAAACCAGTAACACATACAGTAGTCGATTAATAAAGAAAACACTCGACACATATATGCACTGATTCGAATAATGTTTAAAATTGAGAACACTGAAACGGTCATACATATGTTGAAAGAAAAATACATTAACACTCAAGCAAACGTTCAACAATCAACAAGTGGAGACATATAATGGCATTTAAACAAAATATTTCCACTGCTCAACTTTTGTATATCCCGTTGTATGTTGATATCTGTTTAAAACATGAGGCCATTGTAAAACATATGACCATTGTAATTTATAATGACTTATCATTAATTTCGTTACGCGCGTCGCTGCCTTCGGTCTTAAGACCGCTAGGTATTATGTTCTCGCACCACTTCCTGAGCGATTCGCATTCGCACTTGAAGAATACGGTCACGTTCGAGCTAAGTTACCTTCAGCTGGGATTGTGACACTTAGCGAGGTCTGCTTGTAGAGGCACACTGGACCTTCCGCTGTGTGCTTGAAGCTTGCAGAAACGGTATATTGAGCTCCTTCTTTGAGACCATGGATCCAGTATTTGGAGTCGCCACTGTCGGTTATGTGATTAACGCACTGGCTTTTAGGTTTAGTGGCGGGACACACTTCGATGCCAATCCTGCCTTCTTGAATGGCCTTCCACGACACCTCAAGACTCTTGTTGGTGACGGGATGCACACTGAAGTCCTCGATCTTTGGTGCTGTAAGGTAAAAAAAAAGAACAATTAAAATCACTAGAAGAAGCTGATGTGTGACAGTGGGTCTAAGGGAAGAAATATGAGAAAATTAATGTTTTTTTGGGTTCATTAAGGACAAGTTTCTCGCGAGTGTTGCTTTTTGCAAAGCCAACTAAGCCTAGCACTTAACGGAAGCGTTACTGCGACTGTGTGACTATGATTCGTTATAAGTCCTGTAAGTAAAAAAATTAGCACTGAATGATTTGCAACTCAGTGGTGGTAAATCCGTGTGGCGAATTATATATCCGGTCTGTCAAGTGTGCAGAGATACTATGCACATGCACTTTTCCAAAAGCTTATGTGGCACCGAAAATAATTGCCTATAACATGAAACAGTGCATGCCGAACATACTAGGATTATTCGTCTCTAAAAGCACTCATACTGCTAACACTTCCGCAGAGCATGGGTTGTCAGAAGCCCTGTGGGAAAACAAGCGTATGAAAGATACATGACAATGCTGTGCGTCTCACAAGGATCGCTCAACATAGCTGCCGTGAATCGTAATCCGGTACTGATTCTTTGTGTCTCTTTTTAACTGCATTGACAAAGGAACTGCTTCACCAACGCCACGTGGCTTCTGCCTCCAAAAAGCTGCTGGCACGGAGGAAACAAAGTGATCGCAACACAGCCATACTGCAAGAGTTGATTTTAATAACGCAAAAACATACCTCATATCGGATGCTAGTAAACCAACTAGTGAGCCATCTAAGCAATAGGACTTAGAGAAAGTGTTTCCAGTCACAAAAAAGAGAAAAGTAAATTTAGGTGGTGAAGTTCAAAACGAGAATGCAACGGTGTGTCACCCTGTACTGCGGGAAATAGATCAGGGGATATAGAAATAAATTGGTTGGGTTTTAAAGTAATTAAACCAGGTAGATGTGAACGTTAAGCATGTAATGCATATGCCGAGGCAAAAGTGTTAAACGTGGTTATACTCAGTTTTTCTTACTGTGAACGTTTGAACATCAATATAGAAAAAATAACGTTAAGTTCTCGAAAATAATTAACATCAGGTCGAATAGGACTTGTCAATTAGAACAGTTGATAATTTTCAATCTTTTGGAGGGGGACTGTTGAAACAGCAATGAAGTAGAAGAGGAAGAGGGGACCAGGGAACGA
Organism: Amblyomma americanum; assembly: GCF_052857255.1. NCBI lineage: Eukaryota > Metazoa > Arthropoda > Arachnida > Ixodida > Ixodidae > Amblyomma > Amblyomma americanum. The sequence goes on from NC_135505.1 coordinate 124,142,782, forward strand.
CAGGCAGGCCGAGGTGCATCGGACTGACTAATTAGGTGGCAATATATTGCAGGTTCTGTACGGGCATTGTTTAAACTAGGCCAGTGTGTTGTAGAAGACTTTTAAATGATGCCGCTCTAGTTCAGAGGTTTATACTATGATGATTATGATGATGGCTCTTTTTGATGCTCACGAAAGCAGAATAGATTCAGCTTTTTGTGGAACCGTAAAGTTGGAAAACGTTCATATAGAAACAAAATGCATCTTTCAATCTGAATAAGGCGGCACTTAAGAATATTTCCTTGCGATTTATCCCCGACTTTGGTAGGCAGTTTTCAAAATATCAACTGTAAGGCACTTGTTAGCCTGGAGAGAAAGCGACACGAAGTAGTGATATCAGTAGTGCATATTAAAGATTACCATTTGAATCACTCATGCCACGTGCACAAAACAGATCTGTCTGTTTTGTCAATGGCAGCAATCTGAGAGCAGCATTATTAAAGGAACTTGCAGCAAACCGGAGACGTCTTTGAACTGTCACTACTGTTAATTTTGCAACGGTATCAAATTAAGCTTTCTCGTGCGAATTACTGCCGTTGCCTCCAGCTTTCTTGCTGCATGCACGAAGTACAAGGAGACAACGATTATGTAACTATAATACTGTGGAACTTGCCTTGCTTGAGGGACCTAATATTGTGCACAACCGCTTCACTCAGGTGCCCACTGGTATGATGTACGGAGGTCTGAATGGTGAATGTGAACGTGGTTTCCCGCGGGGCAATCTTGAAGTCGAAATTCCTCTGTTCTGGTGAAGCTGTTCTGTGGTCACAGCTTTGCTGGCCTTCTTCGCACAACTTCAGTTCAAAACCCGTTGGAGGATCTCCGGCATAATCCCACGAGGCCAGTATGTGGTGGTCGCACGTAGCTTGCAGTAGTACGTTTGTGGGCGCTCCTGAAAAGAAGTGAAGACACTTTAATTATGCTTATAGTGTAAGATACGTGAGAATATCGGTAAATAAAAAGTTTGTTTTAAAACAGGCCCCGTATAAAGCCCCTAGGGTTTTAGAACCTTCGGTTCAGGCTATAAATGGTAGTGATGCAGGCTGCACCATTAGCTTCGTCTGATCTGCAGTGCAAAATAGTGGATTGTATTACGGTACTTAGGAGTGTGTTGTAGGCTATGCGGTGCAATCTTCACTTGCACTATTCTCTTCAATTTGACGTTTTTCCCGACTAAATCATAATCACGGAACGACAGGAAATCCTTTTTTGTTTTGGTGCCGTTATGACAGCTTGTTTACTGCCTTTTCAGGGAAGGTGGACCTTTAGAGAAATTTCAGTCTGTGAATAATACTAGTGGAGAGATCAGCCAAAGTTTAGATGAAATATGAAGCGAAACCTGCATTATTTTCTGTTGGCATTTGATAATAATTATTAAAGCGGTGGCATTAGAGGTCCTTTCACGACAAAACACGGAGTCTGGCAGTGTGGTGCGCACCTGCAACTTTTACCAGGTGGCAACCTGCGTGCTATGCAGGTAGCGGTGACGTTGATTCAAATGAATTGAACACAGTTGCTACCTGCCCATATGACACTGCGAATGCTCATTGGTTGAGAGATAAACAGCATCCCAAAGAACTATCTGTTCAAAAAATGGCACTAACGGGTCTCGGGGCGAGTAACCTAGTCTCACATTCCTGATCGGGGGCTGTATTTGAAACGGCCACTTGTGTTTGAAATCGCTGCACTTATGCGCTGTTGAAAGTATGAACAATCCTACCGATCTATGAACTTAGGAAAGGGATTACCTGCGCGGTAGGGATCCCTAATGCTTTCACCCTGTACTCTTGAGGATAGGTTAAGCGCCGTCCGAGTTCTGTTTGCTCTAATAAAGCAATAAGATTGGCGAAAAGAATCTGCGGTTCCAAAAGGAAACAAGGAATTAGCTTCCTTACCGAGTGCTGTAGTTGTAGCCGACACTAAGACAGGCACGCCGGTGGATAGTTTGTCGCCCTCCTTCTTGACCACCTTCACCTCTATGGTGTATGTTTGTACAGGGCTCAGGTTGGTTAAGATGACGAAGGTTTCGTTTGTGTCGACTTGCACGAAGCCGGCTTCTTTTGAATATGCATGAACTGTGTAACCATTAACTTCTTCATGAGGCGCCTCCCATTCGACCTGGATGGACCTTGAGCCACGCGCCGTCGCCTTCAGATCATGGACAATGGGAACTGAAAGTTGGAGATCAGGCAGAACGTTTTATTATCGACCAACTGAATCAGATACTGCCGAAAAATACTCGTCAAGCTGAAAACCGACCGGTGAATGGCAGGTTTGAAACTACACAGAAGCTGGCAGCTTTAACATGGATGGAATCAGTTTGATGTAAGGATTTTGTGCATGAACCTCGCTTGTATCATAATTCACTGAGGCTGGTTCTCAGAAAGGCGGCAGTACCCTTCTGGCATCTGCTTGTATTCGAGAATTACTGTTACATTGAACAACACGGATCTTGACTTCTAAATGAAGTGTGTGGCTTGAGAGCAGCGGAAGCGTTTCAAAAAGAAAAGTATGTTTTACTCTTAGAAAGATCGCATGAACAGCTATGTTTCTGGAAGAATACTGTGCAAAGTTATAATATTTTATCGGCGGCGTAACGCCTCTTAACTACAAGCACTTTTTAGTGGAAAGTACTGATGGTTTAAATAAGCAGTAGACGTTCAGACTGGTTTCAAGAATATGTGCATGTTTACTGCTACTCGAATGATACTGACAAGAATAAGAGATGAGGATCTCCGTAAAGTGGTGCCCATATGTTTACAGAGCAGCTTATGGCCTTCTAAATCACCTTAATAGTGGATAATTTTAAACAGCTTTTGTCGTGTGCATCCTGGAGATGATAAATGCCACAATTTCTTATAGACACAAAATATATATAGGACCAAAGTGACTGGCCTTAACAAAGAACAGCGTGCTATATCTCTTTGCGTTTCTACCTGTACACCGCTAAACAGATAAATATAACCTGGGTTAAAAGCACACTGAGTTCATTTTGGTAAAGGAATGCACCCAGTATTCAGCCAGAAGACTGAGAACAAAATGTAAATGGGCTTACAAGGGCGGGTGGTAAATTCGACCACTACTTGATCTCCGTAGTGTCTCTGGGGCTTGGTATCATCGAAAGGCCTGACCCTCACTTCGTACGTGGTGTTGGGTTTGAGGTTTTGCAGCTTTTGGCCCACTTCAGTAAGGTCCCTCTTTTGACATTCTCGAGGCATCCACTTGGTGCATACGCGCAGCTCGTAGCCAACGACAGGGCCCGTAGACTCGACCCATTTCACCTCCGCTCGCGTGCCATGCACAGATACGACGGTGAGGCCCGTGACTCGAAACCCTAGTGAAACAAAATGAATCAGTCGACCATTATTCACTGAATTATCTTTTAATAAAGATATGATCATTTCGCGTGCTTGTTACCAACTGTTGAAAATATCTGCTATAAAGATTGGGGAGAAAAGATATGTAAGCTAAACAAAAAGGTATTTGTATTCTAAACCTTGTAACTACGGAATTAGCCATGCATGCATATAAACCGTAATATTTAAGTGATACAGACCATGATTCCGTCAGTGGACGAACATACTAGTTCTCATAATTTAGAAATGTTCTACAAGTGTAATTTGACAGCTAATTGAATGCTGTATTTTAGGTTATTAACGAATACCGCTGTATAGCACTGAACGAAAGCTCAGCATTCGCAGCACAGTATTCAGTAAACCTCGTGTACGCTATTACAATCCTACACCACCATAGTGTTACAGCGGCCATGCTGTCATCGCGTGGAGTATTTTTTTATTACCTCCACATCATGTGGTAGACAGTTTGCTAAATTAAACTGACGCTGTGCAAGTTGTTTTTACCTTGGAGGAATTAATGGGCAGAGTGATAATTATTAAACTGAATAGAACCAGAACGGTAATCTCAAGACTGTGTGACCACTGCAGTATAATTTTTTTTCGGTGACTGGGCGAAATTTTAGAATGAGCTACACGAAAGTCTCTCTGCTGACCAGCGTGTCGACTATAGGGCTGTGTGCAAATAACCCCATTAGCAATACTAATTGAACGCTATCATCCTTAGGCTAGAAAAATGTCAAGCTTTGTCCTGAATTATTTGCCTAACAAGCCCTAAGTCGCTCACTTTTCTCATAAAAAGGCGTCGGCTTTGATTATCCCGGTAATTTTCTTGGTCAACTCACATAAAAAAGCACCGCGCATAATTATAATCATCATCATCACCCTGATTACGCTTACTGCAGGGGAAAGGCCTCTCCCATGTCTCTCTCCAATGAACCCTGTCCTTTGCCAGCTGCGCCCACCCTATGCCTGCAAACTTCTCAATCTCGCCCGCCCACCTAACCTTCTGCCGCCTCCTTGCTACGCTTGCCTTCTCTTGGAATCCACTCCGTTAACCTTAAGGGCCAGCGGTTTTATTGCCTTCGCATCACACGCCCTGCCCAAGCCAATTTCTTCCTCTTGATTTCGACTAGGATGTCATTAACCCGCGTTTACTCCCTCCCACGCTTATTAGGGTGTCTAAAACGTAATCACCATGAAACACCCGCCGGTACTCGTACGCTCGCCTACCGATCATTTTTTCGTCCACAACTAGAGTATGCACCGAACCCTTGGCCACCTTCGTGTGCTGATTCACTCAACTCTTTTAATTGATTCAAAATTTCACTGCACTTTTCAGAGCCAGAAACTGCAGCGGTCATTTGAGTGTAACAAATATTGAATCATGCTTGCCTCTTTCCTTTTTTGCAATAATGACTATATTCTGCAGTGCCAATTATTAGAGTCAGCTTAACCTTACCTCAAGTCACGCTGTTTCAACAACGTTCTGACCTGCCGATGTTTTTGTGGTCGAGTATGTGTTTTATTTCATCCCCTCTGCTGCAGGCTATCGCTCACAGCAATGGTCTTTTGGAACACTTCGCTAACATGTATTATCCACGATCTTATAGAGCCAAAACAACACGCATCTTTTGTTTCTAAACTTCAAAAACCACTGTGTAACTGTTTTAATTTTATTTTAGGGATGAGTTTGAGAATGAATAAGCATTGTATTACGATGTAACTCTTGTTTCATAAATAAATATTGGATCGTATTTATGTAATCTCTCTCGCACATTTCTCCAAAATTTGGAGCATGTGAGGCAGATTAAATACATATTTCAGTAAATAAATAAATAACATATATACGCTTATAGCTTACATGTTTCAGGCGGAGCATCATCTTGCATGGCGTTATTGCCGAGGGCGCTTCCCTGGAAAGAATCGATCAAAAAGAGCTGTTGGCTTCCTAAGGACGCGCCAAAATGCTTATTAACCAGCACTTGATCAAAAAGTGAATGCTGCACTAATAAAGTTTGAAAAGAAATAATTTTGTTGCGTCTCAACAGAAAGAGTTTGCTGAAGGCTTGGGCTGAGAAACAATTTTTTTTTTGAAGCACCATATCGCAGTCCGGTCGCGACGTATTGTCACCAGCGGATGTGTAGGCACACTCCATCATATGCGCAGGTGTTTCTTGCAATTTGTCTTGCCTGGCCGTACATCCGCAGAATAGAAATTTTGCGACCAACTGTTCATGCCATTCAGTATATCTCTTTTATACTACAGTAGGATAACGGCTTTAACATAGAGCCTCTCAGTGTATCACCTTTTTACAAATTTAATTGCAGCAATTTAGTATATCCCTTTTTTACTCTAGTGAGGTATCGCTCTTAGTATGTAGCCTAATAATACATCACGTTTCTGATATATTTAGTATATTGCAACTTGACGCTTTTAATGTCGCAATTTGTTATATTTTCCTTTTACTATATTAGGTATCGCTTTCAGTATACAGCCTCTTAGTGAACCGTTTTTGAGACATTTCTATTATATCTTGTATTTAGTTTATTACGATATCGCTTTTAGTGTACACAGCTTTTTAGTACATCGCTTTTAAGATACTTTTAATGTACCGCCTTTTAACATTTTTACAGCAGTAATACCGTCTCATTTATTATGCGTCCAAGACATGCCCTAATTTTTTTCTTCAAATTTTGTATTTATTTTTACACTTTAAACAGATTCGGGAGAACCGCAAGGAAATAAGTCACAAAACTAATGCTAATAAGGACAGAACATTAGCACTCCCTCAAAAAAAAATAACTAACCAGGTGCCTAATGACAATCCACAGTGAAGAACAATGGATTTAAAATAACCAGTTTTGAGAATGGTGTTACAAACACCTGCTTTGTAAACCTTTGTCCCTGTTCACTTTGTTTTGTGCAGCCAAGAGCCAAGCACAGGGACAGACTCACCGATGTACAAAAGCATGATAGGCAATCTCCCAAAAATATGTGCTAATGAGCGAGAATGAGCTCGAAGTAAATGTGAAAGAGCTGTTTTGTTTGCAAAAGAGGCCATTCGGTAATAAGTGCCATGGTTCACTAGTTCAGAAATCACAAAAAATGGCGATATAAGATAGTACACGCATTGAAAACTTTTGAATACAAAGGCAACAATAGCAATGAATGATGAACAATGCTTTTCGACCCGAGCAACTGTACTGTCTAACTTTAAGATACAGACAATACAGCGTACCCTTTACTGTTAAATAGTAACGTTTACATATTGTTACGTGACGGCAAGCAGGTGAAAGCAGGACTACGGGCGATTTGGCGAGCGTCTGCAGCTTGAACAATGGCGTCACGGGCGTAGGCGGTGACGGGACGGTCAGCGGATGGGACAAGTGTGTCCAAAAGCAGGCGGCATGTCTCCCATATAAGATATACAACGGAGAGTAACCAGTTGTGTCATGCCGGGAGGTGTTGTAAGCGAACGTCACGTAGGGCAAGGCGAGATCCCAGTCTTTGTGGTCGGGGGAGACGTACATAGACAACGTATCTGTTAATGTCCGGTTCAAATGCTCGATTAGCCCGTTCGTCTGCGGGTGGTGTGCTGTGGCAATCTTGTGCTTGGTTGAACATGAGCGCAGGATGTCGTCAACAACTCGAGACATGAAATAGCGTCCGTGGTCAGTGAGTAATTGACGAGGGGCACCATGTTGCAGAATAAGATTGTGCGAAAGGAAGTCAGCGACATCGGTCGCGCAGCTCATAGGCAATGCATGGGTGATAGCGTACCGAGTGGCATAGTCGGTGGCTACTTCGACCCACCTATTTCCGCATTCCGAGGTCGCGAATGGTCCAAGGAGGTCGAGCCCTACACGGTGGAACGGCTCCACGGGCACGTCTATAGGATGCAGAAGACCAGGAGGGGATCTTTCACCGCTTACCCGTCACCGCCTACTCCCCCGCCCGTCACCGCCTACGCCCGTGACGCCATTGTTCATGCTGAAGACGCACGCCAAATCGCCCGTAGTCCTGCTTTCGCGTGCTTGCCGTCACGTAACAATATATTTCAGAAAAGGCACGCGATTTTATTGCGTCTAGAAAGACACCTATTTTCACAGCGTCTAGCTGCCCAGTCCAATTGTCCGTCACATAACGCTTAGATTTGAATGGCTTGAATTGAAAAGCTCCGAAAGTTTTGCTTGGGAGGCAGCTCAGAGATAAATGAGGAGAGAAATTTAACCGCGAAAATGAAGAGCTTGGAATAGAGAAGATGGGGACGACCGTAAACCAACCTCGACATTCAGAGCATGAATTAATCAATTGTGGGAAAAAAATTCGCATTTTCATAATATCTCCTGACAGACAATCTGAGAACTTCAAACTTACCGTAATTTGCTGGACCTTCTGTGCGGCCAGAATAAGGCACCCGAACAGGAGAGAATGTCCGAGAGTGTAAGATTGTGGCCTCATCTCTACAGCCTCCACCCAGTTGTGAGAACAGCCAAGTCTTCCTGCCCACCGCCTCGCCAACTGTTTATATTGCGTGTTATCTCTTTCGCACGTAAGTGCTAACTCGTGTCACCACCACACCTCAGTAGTTCAGTGTTCCAGCAATATGACGATATGGCACAAACGTCACCTAGCTCTGCAGCTACACAGAGGAGATAAGGGTGAATTCAAGTAAAAAACCTGGACTGCCGCCCTAGTCGCACTGATAAGGTGCGTACGTTGTACGGTTGCCGTTGCCGAGACCAGGCGTAAGAGCGCATTTAGCGATTACCTGTTTCAGATTGCACAATATTATTAGGTTCGGTCATATGTTTAGAGGAATCCCCCAAGGTGGAGTAGATTTCTAATAAGGGAGTAATTACTCATTGGCATCCACCCGAGCGCTGCCAAACGGCTACAAAGGAAAGCTACACAGCTTTCTCAGAAACTTCGTAGTTAAAGAAAAATTCGTCCTGGTCAGGGGTTCGAACCCGGGACCACCGCTTCACCGGAGCACTCGAACCGCGTACCAGGATGAATTTTTCTATAACTACGAAGTTTCTGAGAAAGCCGTGTAGCTTTCCTTTGTAGCCGTATGGCTGCGTTTGGTTGGATGTAAATGAGTAATTACTCCCTTATTAGTATAAGGTTCGTGTAAAAATAGTTTATGATTTGTTGTTATGTACAGTGTAAAAATGTATCACAGAAAAATTGAATATGAAATGCCCTAAAGAAAAGCGGGAATCAATATCGGTGTATTTCTCTGCTGAAAGGACACGATGCAATAAAAATATCAGTGTGATTAATGTTCGGCGGACTAAATTTTTGTGCAGCAGTGTGGTTAACATCTTAACTTCCGAAAGCAAATCAGGCTATGGGGGACGCCGTAATGAAGGGCTCCGCATAATTTCGGCCACCTGGGATTTTTTAGCGTGAATTGGCATCGAACATTACACGGTCGTCTCGTATTTCACCTCTGCCGTAATGCGGCCGCCGTGGATAGTATCGAACCCATGTGTTTTGGGTCACGAACACCATAACCACTAAACCACCATGGTGGCTTCATGTTTAATTGTGGCTGGGTGAACTTACGGCTTGCTTCAGAAGCACTTTGCCCGCAGAAAATTGCTTGCGTTAGTCCAGAGTGACTTCCGTATTAGTGTGTTGAGAAGGTATCACAAAATTCCATGGTTTTATTTTTTCCACTAAAACACTGGCTTTGCGAACCACAAATGCGTAGTCATTTATAATATTATTCAAGTGCTCACTATTAAAATTTTAGGACTTAAAACTATTAGTTGTTTAGGTCCAGATGAGTTTTGGGCTGACTTTTGGTATGCATGTTGAAGGACACCTATTGTAAAAGCCACTGCCGACACTTGGGATAGCAAAAACTATAATGTATGGAATCTTTTTTAGTTTTGAATGCTCCAAGGATGTCCTGAAAACGTGTTGGGTACATCAGCACAGCTGCCTCACGCGTTGAGAGACACCGTCAATTGAGAGGGTGTGGAGATGAGATGTGGATGACGGCCCCGAGCAATGCGGAATTCATGTCAAAAGCTCCCTTAAATTACACGACCCATGAACAGTGGGACCTCTGTGGAAATAACGGTAACAAGGCACCATAATGGCCAAGCTGGTACTTCAGCAGTAAACAAAGCAGCGCAATAAATGAACATAGCACAAGATGAGGCACAGCCCCTAGTTTAGGTTTGTACATATATATTTGTGGCCGTTGTACAGGTAGTACGTAAGAACAGGTGATGCCTTCTACTACAGGCATATCAAATGCTCTAGAAAACCCCGTCCACCTCTCCCAGTAGCTTTAAACGTTTTTTTAGCCTTCTCAATGTAACGCTGAGGAACTTGAAGCAGGAGTTCACAAGCATGCGTCACCAGCGATTGACAAGAATGGGTCGATTGTCTGTGCTGCCTGGGACGTGGTTGGCAGAGGGCAGTGGGAACGTTTTTGCTTTGCGAGACTTACGGTGCTAATTTGCTGATAGGTCTCGGTTTTATTGGTTCCGTTAGCTGCGTGAGTAGGCGAGTAAAGCGTGAAGAAAGTGGAGGGTTAGGTCAGGGGCCAAGGTTGCACCCCGCTTTGGATAATAAAGAAGTACGGAAAGCTGGGCAAGTTGGTTACTACTGTTCATGGTAAAACAGCGCTGAAAAACACGAGGACAAAACAAACACGAGGACACGAGCGCTTTGTTCTGTCCTTGTGTTTTTCCGCGCTGTTTTACCATGGACTGGATAAAGTTGTGCTCTCTCTCTTAACCTTTAAATTTTCTTACAGCAATCGATTATACTGCTGTGATTGGTGTGCCTAAATGATGTAGTCCTTGTAACTCTAGCGCATTTTTAGCAGTAGGACATTTACCATGACTCCAGTTTTCACCTCGGTTATTTTTTCTCTTATTTACAAAAACGTAACCTGAACGGACCCTCACCGCCTTCCTTTAGACCAACAACCCTTTTTAAACGTATGCATGGTTTTGCCTTATGTTTAACCTGCCGTTTCTGATAGTACCCGCAAAATTTGTGTGTGGCACATGAAACGAATGAAAAGGCGTTTTATAGCTGTTCAGTGAGAATATATTATTCTGTGCTAACATTTAGCACTCTTTTAAAAAAGTTTTGCACCGATTTAGAGAAGAGTATTAACAGACCCTACAGTATCTTCTTATTAATGCATTCATGCAGCTGCTTGTCGCCTTGGGAGTCGTTCTCTGTGTCACAACTTGAAAGCTTGACGTCACAGTCTGATGTCTCGTGCGATTGCTGCACAATTGCAAAGGGCTGGCGCTTATCACGTGCTTCACTGACACGCAAGGGATTGACCTCATGAGGGCTTGGCTTCATCCGATACGCTCCTTATGGCGACCGAGTTTTCGAGGGCGTGTCGTCAGGTGAATATGATGTGGACATTGGTGTGGCTCGTCTACGCCTACTACTTCTGTTACATTGGCCATTATTAAATACATGGAGCAATATGTGCGGAGAGATAATAAAATGTCACATTCCGTGGCTATCTTTCAACCCCGCCTAGATCGCGGTACACTCGTGATAAATATTGTGTGGAAATCGTAGAGACATGTCAGTAAACCCTGACATTTCTTCAGGCTCCTACGAGTTTTCCTGCATCCCAGACAGTCATTATGAAGAATCACTTGGGGGAGTAGTAATGGCAAGTGAATATAAAGCGCAACCTTTTGTAAGCCTCACTAGTGCTTGGCTTCACCAGAAAACGAGTTTAGAATCAATAACCGCTGTGAAAATCATAGCGGCGCGTCAACAAATGCTACATTTCCTGAGGCTCCTTCGCTTTTGCGTAAGAACGATATACTCTCGTAGATATCCACTATAATGTACAACATTTTAGTGAAAATCAGCGAATAATTTACAGTAAATGATCTCCGCAATCAAACTTGTAATCAACGGCAAAAGTCATAGGAGCCGGTTAAAAAAGTGCGATACGCTGAGAGGCTGCATGCTCTGTCCTTGCCTGCATTCGATACAGTTGTGATGAATTATTTGTAAAAGCCGAAGCAGTGTGAGAATAATTTCTGAATTGATGAGGTTCCTAAGTGACATCTAATTTCGATGCACTCGTGATGATGAATCATGTGCTGAAGTTATTGCAGCAGGTGAACAAACCGGAACATTTCATGGTCATGGTCCGTACTTGGCGCGTTTTATGCATCAGTCGTGATGAATTATCAGTGTGAACTGAACCGGCAGGCCAATAAATTCAATAGATTTCATTGTGATCTTCAATGCTTGTCTCATACTCATGAAGAAAAATGTGTGGAAATTATAAGAACAGGCAAGTAAATTATGACCATTGGCGAGGCTCTCCAGAACGAATTGAGTTCGTACGATAGATATCACACAATGAAATATATTGGAAGTCGCAGCTCCAAGTCCACGTGATGTTACAATTTTTAGAATGCCTTGCGCTTGCCAACATGCAGTACACTTTGGACGAACGAGCGATGAGGAGGAAGATGGTACAGCATTATTAAAAATTTATATAAACATCGTACAGGTCACGAGAGTCAAAGGAACAGCCAACAGGACAATCGCTGTCTTTTATTAGGAGTTTATTGAAACAACTCCGCCTAGTCTTCACCATGAACGCACGTACGCATCGCAACACGCTATTCTCGTTGAATGATAGGATAAAGTCCTAAGCTTAGCAGAGATAATCTTTTTTATTATAGCACTTTAATCTCCTCGGTGCCTTGTCACATGCTTGATATGCTAGTGCCTACTTTCACAAACATTGACCTCTATCTACCGCGGCGCACTTAGAGCACTAGACATGCAACATTTCTGTTTTTCGGAGAACTCTACCAGATTTTGTTGGTGATCACACTGAAAGAAATACCTGTAATAGTTATTTTATTGTTGGTACGTCGTTGTGCCACAGTGGCGTCTTGGTGGTGCAGCAGGACATGACAACTGACTTATTTTTTCTTTTACAGGTGAAGGCAATGATGAAAGGTGGTTGAACTTTAACGGACTTCACTCCCTCCGACTAAGGGTGAGTTCAGCGCCATCCAAGCAGCATATCGTGGTTTCGGCAGTGCATCTGCTAGAGCTCTAAACTGGAGCCTTTCAATGAAGCAGGGCTCTATATACTGAGCGCAGGCAATTTTAAGAAATTGCACTATTTCAGTTCTATGATAAGAGATAAATGGAATGAGTTCGTCTTTGGAGTCGTCTCATATGTCTTTCTTAGGCCTGGAGCAGGCACAAAGCTACCAGAACAATTCGCTCTTCGCAGAAATAGCACAATGCTGTTCAGTTGTGCGAATTATATTGGCGAGTTTCTTGGGAGAAAAAAAAACAAACTCAGACGCATAAATATCTCTTTGCCACCAGTGACATAAATTTGGAGATGTCTATCAATAAATTTGAGACCTTTCTGCTGCTTTATTTACCCTCCAGTATTTCCTACATTACAAACATTATTAGTCTGAGGGGGTCCGAAGGTGGAGCTTAAAGACCGAACTTAAAGCTAGAGGATTACTTGGAAGTGGTTTTAAGTTTGTCCGCGGTGCCCTGTAACAGACGGAAGATTGTCTGAAAACATTTTTGCTAGAGAAATTGAATTTCAGAGAGGTCCAGCGAAAGCACCGTTACGTGAAAAGAGAACATGTAACCTGGCATAAAAAAAAGAATATATTTGCCGGCTTCAATCGCCAACAGAACACAGTGCAATGTCATCATGGTTGCGGGCCCATGATAGCGGCTGTCGCTAATATCTGTAGTTGCAAAGGGCTGTTAGCTATTACCCTTGTGATAATGAGCACTGCCACGACGATGAGTGTACTTCGCAATGTTTATGCCAGGTGTACCCGAGGATGGGATCCTTGGCAGATAATTTTATGGTGTCGAGTTATGCCGATTATTCTAATTAAAAAAAAAGCGAAATTCATTGCAGTCTGCAAAACACATGCCTTTATTAGTTCGCTTTGTCAGAAAGGGGAATGTTCGATTCTTTGCAAGAAATTTTTGGCGACAAGAACCCCTCTTGATGGTTTTCTTCAAGAAGTCGCACTCGGCATTAAATTCTCTCAACAGCGCTAATCGAATATCGTGGAAGACTAAATTGACATTTCCAGGAACAAATATTGTGTGCCCCTTATCCATGCAAACATCAAGGCAAACTCAACGGTAGTCAAGCTCGAGTCATTGCTACCGAATCTCTATTTTGTTACGAAGCACACGGTTTTTAAAGACCTCTCGCATTCGTATGAGCGAACACGTCTCTCTCAAAAGAAGTCTGGAAAGTCATTCGCCGTTCGCGGATGTATGCCGCACAAAACAGTTTTTACAGAGAGCGGGCTCACGATGAGTATGATGACCATGATGATGAGGTTGTAACCCTTTATATAAAATCCCGGACGAAAACAATTACAGGACACGACTGAAGGAGGATTCGGAAGCCCTTAATGATATCAAATTATTTTATTTCCCAGCTTAGAATACAGATGGAGGGGTTTCAGAAATAAAGGCTGCCAATGAGCAGCTTGACCAGACGAGTAATCTAATATTCAGCGATGTAGCAGCGCACATAACATATACAAGTTTATTAAAATAATGTACAATTTTAGTAATAAGGTTTTCAGTCTTAAAAACCTGTTCTGTCCATGGCCCACGTGTGCGTCATAAAAACCAGCAATAATGTCCTTGAAATCATTGTTTGAGGATAAAGGCATTCCTGGGGTTTACTACATCGTCCTTCGGCACAGAACGGTAGGGAAGAGTGGTGTTTTTACTACATGCATGCCTTCCGCTGATGTACAGTCGTGCGAAAAAGTGCAGAGACCACGCGAATGGCGGTGACTGCGATCTTTCTGCGTGTAGAGGCGTGCCCGCCGAAAGTTTGCTGGCAGACAGGCTAGCAAATTTGGTGAGGTAACATATGTATGTCTTAAAAAATTGACGGTGGTTTAGCTCCGGTTAAACCTGCAGTGACGCGATAGCTACAGCTGGCCGAGTGGAACTTGGCCGCGTGACAAACCACGTGACGAACCACGTGACAAGTCACGGCGCCGCGCCGCCGGCAGCTGCTCCGCACCACGTGACCAAACCACGTGACAGCCTGGCTGCGCAGCCACATGGTGTCGGCGCAGCCACAGGGTGGCGGCTCCGCCTCGCTGCAGGCTCGAAATGCTACCGCAATGTAGCTATCGCTACAAAACAGGCGCTGTACCGTGAGAAAGCGATGGTGCGCAGTTCAGTCAGTTCCCGTTGTGTCTCCACTTTTTTCGGAGGTGTGTACATCTTAGTTGATTCACTAGTTGTCAGATTTATTTCCTGACTTCCTTCACTCTTGCGTAGTGGTTGTTTCCAGTCTCTAGAGCGTTGGCTTTACTTGTATTGTGATTATGGTGATGTTTGTGCGGCCTAATTGAATGATCATTCAGTTCTATCCCAACATGTCTGGATCAGGCCAAAATGTTAAGTTCATCATACTACGTGGACGCGTTGCTGTCCAGTCATGAATGGCATTCACGCGGCAAGCCGGACCCGCCACCAGATGTCGAGGCGCCGTGTTGTTGTCCCAAACCATCTTGCTGGCATCACTGCCATTTTTCGTGGCACATGCGCTTTGGCCCATTCCGGGTAGTATCGTTAGCATGTCGTCAACATTCATCGTGCCGTCCGTGTTAGGAGGTGGTGGGGGTAGATGCAATAAGTACAATTGTGCATGTTCTTATGTATATGTATTTTGTGTTGTTTTTGTTGTGTAGAAGCGCGTGTCCTTTTTGGTTGAAATAACGGTGTTCAAGATATTAGTAGAATTTACTTAACGGTCTACGTTTTGGCATCGAGGGAGACTCAGCCAAAAACCACGGAAAATTTAGCATGGTTGGGTCATATGCAGATTAGGTACGCTCGCTCTTCGGTTTTCGTTTCGATTTCGGTTTCTGCTCGAGGCTCCAGAGGGCAGTCCGATAGGGTTGTGTTCTGGATACATTGTGCACGGATGAATGTTGATGAAAGCCCAGCGTGAGAGACTGGTACTTAAACACGCGGGATGTTCGGCTGCGGTGATGACGTAGTGGTTTAATGCAGTGACCTGCGAGGCTCACCTGTTCACGCCACCGTGTGTTCAGAACCCACTCGGAGCCATTGTGGGTTTTGCTATAAAGTATTTCGCGTCGTTGGCCTTAATGACGGCTGGCAGGTTGCCACAACCCCATGGGCCATCTGCCAGAGGGTTGAGTCAGACAAACATCAGTGAAATGGGGCTTTAGTGCACGTGCACTACAATTTCGCATAGGCGAACTTGGCGGGCTGGCCAGCATTTGTGATACAGATAGTGTTAAGAGCTACTTTCATCTAGTTTTCTGTTTTGACCCATATATTGTAAGGAAATGTGCACAGTCTCTGAAGACGCGGTCTAGCCCATTCCTTTTTACGTGTCCCCGGATCACCGACCTATCTGGTTGCTCGACTAGCATATTGAGAATTACCATCGATCACCTTCCTCTGTAAATATAACTGCAGCCATTGCTGACAACGACGTAGGAGCAGCTTTCGAGATGCGACCTATGTGGTCCGCATGTGCCCCACCCATTACCCATTCCCCTCCTATTTTCGTCCCAAGACTGAACTCATCGCTTGTCCATGAAACACGTGAGTGCTTTCAAATCCACCGTCACGCATGTTTTGTATTTGAAATGCTCACGTGGCTGCAATGGCCGTTATTATGTTGCTGCTACAGGGCTCTAGATTGTGCGGAGAGCTGGGGATTGAAGCAGAGTTTATAGTGCAGTCTACTTTCTATGACCACTCAAACGCTTATTTGAAGATGTCATGCCGAGAGTATCAGCGGTATTACAGTGCGTTAAAAGTGAATAATTTTAATTTATTCTGTCAGAAGTACCTGAATCGCGGATGCAGAATGCCTGGTGAAATATTAATTTATGCAAAAACTAAACCCCAAAGAAAATACTGCATGAGATGTCAGTGGTCGTAATGCTGAACATTAAGGGGATACAGCTTTGAACGGTAGTAAGAACTTATAAGGCCGCTTATATATGGCAAGTTTTTTCGGCCTAAATATTGAGAATTCACCAGAATTATCACAATGTATTAAAACTGCCCACTTTCTTTTTCTAAGCATTTTGCCCAGTTTCTTACCTTTCTACAAACAAGTTTCCAGTAGTGAAAAAATTCTGAGTGTCCGTAACTCCTATCCGACGTTTCATTGCCTGTGCGTTATAGGATCACATGTGCCTTCCTTCTTTCTCAGTGGTAGCGCAAGTGCGTGTCGAATGCTGGCTGTGACTTTAGCTGTATCTACCCCGAACTCGTGTAAGAGTGGTCGAAGCACGTCTAAACCTGTTCACGTTTCCCACAGATCATGGAGTGATCCCGGCCCAGAATTTCCGTGCAAAAGCACCACTTCGGTCGTACAAACTCAGAGAAAGAATCTTGCCTAGTGCTGTCAGGGTAACTCGTGTAAGCTCGGGTTTGATAGGAGAAGCGTCGACCAAGCTGCAGCCAATGGGAAGAAAATTGGGTAATTTAGGAGCGTCACGTCAGGTGTAGCCAGCTGAGGGGGGGGGGGGGGGGGGATCGTTGCGCCACTTTATTCTGGTAACCTTGTGGCGTCATCAAAACCTTCATATCGAATTGTGAACAAAACTGACCGACGCGGCAGGTGGCAGTTAAATTAATGATTGGTCGCAAGAGGTTTCTCGGGAGTAGCAGCTTGGGTCGCACAATCCTTACAGGTAGCTGTGACAGAAACAGCCGTTTGCCAGAGCAGTGCCGCATCGCTTAACCGCAGCGCCACTGCGATGGTAGTGGCAGGAGAAGTCGCCATAATATAAGCACAAAATACCCCTAATACCACTTGTGGTAACATATGAAAGCAAGTATTTGTGATTGCGCATAGTAGGACATTGTGGAAAGTGCGCAGAAAACGTACGTCGAAAGTAGACGAGAAACTCACTTTGTTTTGATTGTAAATTCTGGATAAAAGTTGAAGAGGACACGACGCTGGTGTCCTGTGTATTTGTGTTCTTTGTCTCGTGTGTTCACTAAGCGCTAGCAAAATTATTTCTTACAATATCCCACTGCCACCTCACAGTTATTGCAAAACAGCACCCCACTGGTTTTCTATGAGTCTTCACTGCTCGAAAAAAGCGCAGAATAAACTTTAAAATCAAGATTTTGATATGCGTAGAATGGTTAGAGACGTCCCATCAATGCACTCACTATAGTATCATATAATTTTAGTTAGTTACCTCAAACTTAAATTTGACGTCGAAAAAATCTGGGCGTAGAAAAATGAGGCTGTTCTGAATAAATGTGTCTGGTTTATGGGTATGTAACGTCCCGAAGCTACTCAGCCTATGAGGGAGGCCGTAATGAGGGGCTCCGAAATTTCGACTAACTATTGTTCTTTAACATGCACTGACATCACGTACAGTGCACGGGCCTCTAGCATTTCTCCTCCATCTAAATGCAACCGCCGCAGCCGGGTTAGAATTTCGATGGAGGAGAAATGCTAGAGACCCCTGTACTGTGCGATGTCAGTGCAGTTTAAATAACCCTAAGTGGGCAAAAATTTTGGAGCCCTTCACGTCGTAGTTATATTACATTATATTCTTCACGGTGACTCGTAAAAAGATGGCGAATAAGTCCTTTGTGTTATGCAATAATTGCCAAAAATAAGAGACAGAAAGAGGGAAAAAAAGAAGTAGAAAGCCTAGAATTCCGGAACAAAACTGATCACAGAGAAAGCGCAAAAACGCATGCCGATGTATCACACGATGAAAAGTGATGTGTGAACTTCGAGCTAACCGTATTTTGCGGGCTTCTCTGTGCGGTAACAATGAGGCTACCGACGATGAGAGCATAGCCGAGTAAGAAAAAACTGGCCGTCATATTCACTGCTCGCACCGCAACGTGTGAACTGACAACGTATGCTACGCAGCGCCTATAGTGCTTTGTTTATACTCATGCGTCCGCTATCTTCACGCGCAAGTGCGAATTCGTGCCAACCCCATAGCTTGATCATTGAGTGCTCCGCGAACGGGACGTTATGGACGTATCTCCAGGAAACGTCATGCAGCTACGTCAACACTGAGATAAGATGACGCGTCATTCAACAACCTTTCAGAGGCTGCAACATCTGTCGCTCCGATAAGGTGCTTACGTGCTAAAGTTGGCAAGGTGCGATCGGAAATTGCATTTAGCCATAGCCTAGCTGTTCCTGATCTCAGAACACATTGCGTGTCATTTGTGAATAATTCAGTTTGTCCTTTTTGGACGCCAAAACAGTTAGACAATAATGTATTGAAGAAAACTTTGAATAAAATCCGGATTTAATATTATTATTCTAGCCGCCTCAGATGAGACGATATACAGTCACGTAAAAAATAAGATGCACCAGGCTTCGAGGTTCAAACTCTTCGCTTGCTTTTTGCGTAACGACAACGAAAACGTTTTCTGCTCTTGCTTAATAATAATAATAATAATAATAATAATAATAATAATAATAATAATAATAATAATAATAATAATAATAATAATAATAATAATAATAATAATAATAATAATAATAATAATAATAATAATAATAATAATAATAATAATAATAATAATAATTGGTATTAGGGAAAGGAAATGGCGCAGTATCTGTCTCATATATCGTTGGACACCAGAACAACGCCGTAAGGGAACGGATAAAGGATGGAGTGAAAGAAGAAAGGCAGAAAAATGTGCAGTAGTGGAGGGCTCTGGCATAATTTCGATTACCTGTGGACCTTAGCTAAAAGCACAAAATGCAAATTAAATTTTACTTGTGTATGAACATCCGCTAATTTCTCCTTGGTAACGCGCCATATGACTTTGACCTCCGACGCGGCTTATATTCACCTGTCGGCGACTGCATCTGCTATGTCAGTCTGTTTTAAGGTGCGCGACAGTCTTCGGCGTAAACTTCAGACAAGGCAATTAGCTCTGCGCTTTGTCTTACCTGGTTGGAGGAGCTCGTACTTGTTTTGAAGCTCTTCGTCCGCAGAACATTGCATGCACTGAGCTGAATGTGAATTTTATTCACATAAATTACGTCCCGAATGACATGGATTCCCTTTCCACCCCAATACATGCTTACTCATCCATTAATGCATAAACATTTATTTCGAAAGCGTTTAGCAAGAAATTATGCCGAGTAAAGTCTGTAGTCACTGCTGCAACAAAAAAGTTATGCGCTTTGGTGCCCGGGCTAGGCGGCACCTTAATTTATTTAAACTGTTCATGAAGGTTGGAGAAATGCCGCTGTTGATGTATATATACATAGAGCTTTCCCGCACGTTCTATAGCATCAGCAAGAGGAAGGGCGCGCCGCTGAATTATGTGTTCCAGCCGAGAGATCGTGGAATTCGTCACAGCCAGACACTTGATTAAAATCACCTAACGCACAACTCACGGAGACTCGGCCAGCGATATTGCATAAGGGTAAATTTTGTGCTTCAAAGGAAAAAAAAGTCCAGCGCGAGGACTGCGGAGCACGAAAAGCAGGGTGCCAAATTGCCAACTGAAAGTCAGATATCGAAGGAGGCCGTATACGAGTTGACCATCATCCTAATCAATTTAACCACGTCTACTGAGCGACAGCCTTCTGACAGTGATTTACTATCAGCTTTTGTCCTGAAGTAGTTGCGACCTGCGTGTCCCTGCAAATATCCTAATCTCATGCGCCTCTTTGAGTCTCTGCCCTAAGAGCACAAGTAATCAGCCCAATATTGGAAAGGTATTGGCAAATGCCGGGCCTGCAAAGCACCAGTGTGAAACCACCCCTTTCCAATATTGAGTCAATTTTCTGTGCTGCTCCGGTCCTATCCCGTCCTGGAAAATGAAAAATCCTGGAAATCGCACTAGGAAAATTTTTGTAAGCTGGCTTCCTTAAGCGACGCTATCGCAGCGACACTATCGGCAACCAGCTCGAGCCGTCATGCCCATAGTCGGCGGGGTGGCACCTTACCAATAAGCCAGAGGATGGAAGTGTCGTCTGCCATCCTCCGAAGATGGAATATCGGTTTGTCCTGTGTGGTTTCTACGCGAGCAGCCAGGCTTCTTGTACCGCTTTGAGCCCCCACTTTACCTGTGCCGTTTTGTCGTGGTTGAACTTCAGTGACCTTTGCATCGCCACGGTCTGGTCGTTACGCCCGTTTTGTTCTAATTCGAGCATTGCGCTCTCAAGAGCCTAGACCGCATGCTCTTCTCTGCAGCTGTGTTCCCTGTTGTGCCTGTTTGAAAGCGTTTGTTTGGTCCGGAAGAAAACGTTTGTTTTTACGCTTACTGCGGATGTGTCACTCGTTGGGCGGGACCATTGTTCACGGACCCCACGCTACCCAGAACGCAAGGACCTCAAGGTACAGAAAGCGGCCACTTCTTTAAAGTGATTAAGTTTGAAAAATGAGATCAAATGCCTAGATTTCTTCTATCACCTGAGGTAAAACAGAGTGATAGGTAAATTTTGTTCCCATTTTTGTGTAGCCTCTGGTTGCACTGGCGAACGAAATTTGTGGTTGTGAATACCATCGTTGAATCTTCAGCGCACCACTTTCAGCATTATAATGCCGCGAATATTTGCAGTGTTTATTCGTTTTTCAAATCTGCCGCGACACCACCTTATCGCTTTGTTTGCGACGCAAGACGCGACTAGATTTATCTCGATTGATCGCAGCCAGGCAAAGCTGATTCTACGTTGTTCCGGAATGTTCTAGTAACTTTGCGCCCTTTATCTCGAATGTTCGCTATCAGCTTTAAATTGAGCACGGCCGACAGCGGCGGGCATTCTGTTCGACGACCGCCGAGCACGCTTGTCGCTTCGCCGCCGCCGAGTGATTCAGTCCATTTTGGGTGCAAGTCAGCCCAATAAACAGTTCTTTTAGAAGATCCTTTCGTCCGTCTTCATCGCTGCTTCGACTGCCGTCACCACTACGTGACATCTGGTGGAGGTGCGGGGTAGCCTTCCATGTTCCGGACGCCCCCTTCAAGTCGTGAAGCCAGCCCTGAGCGCTTCGCACCCGAGGACGAGCCAGCAGCTCAGCGAGCAAGCCGACGTCTCCAGGGAGAGGAGCCTGAGTTCGGGAAACTGCCGGACCGCACAAGACAGCGAAAAGACGCGGCTACGAGCACCGCAATCTCGCCGAAGATGTCGACACCGATCATACTGCAGCAGCCGCGGGTGCCGCCAACTTTCAATGGATCCCTAGGCGAAGACCCTGAAGATTAGTTGGATCAATTTGAGCGCGTGGCGTCATTCAACAAGTGGGATGATGCGGCAAAGATTGGACACGTTTTTTTCTCATTGGATGGCTCCGCACGCACGTGGTACGAAAACTACGAGTCGTCCCTTACGACTTGGGAGCTATTCAAGAGAGAACTATTGAAGGTATTTACCAGTGTCGTGAGGAAAGAAAGAGCCGAACGACTCCTCGAGTCCAGGATCCAGCTTCCGAATGAGCCCGTCCGCAGTTACGTCGAGGAGATGAAGCGCCTATTTCGCCGCGCCGATCCCGGGATGACCGAGGAAAAGAAAGTTCAGTTCTTAATGCGCGGCGTAAAAGAACAACTCTTTGGCAGCCTCGTCCGTCAGCCGCCAAAAACGGCGAGGAATTCATGCAGGAAGCCTGCACGATTGAGAAGACCCTCGACGTCCGAGCTCGGCAGTACAACCGCCCTTCCTCTGCCTATGCAATCCGTTCGGACACGCCGGCCACCACCAGCGACAGCTTGCGGGACGTTATCCGCGAAATCGTCCGAGAGGAGCTACGCCGATTACTGCCATCCTCCCAACAGCCACAAGCATCGACTCTGATGGACGTGGTACGGGAAGAAGTGCAACAGGCACTTGGCACCCCGACGGCCACAGAACCCCAAGCCATGACCTACGCCGCTGCAGTAAGGACTGCTCAGCCCCAAAGACAACCCCCACGTCCTCCCCGAGATGAGCCACTTGGTCCACAACGCCGCCTCCCAGCCCCCGCCCGCCCAGCCTATGACCGACCCTCAAGCCCCAGGAAATGCGACGCCTGGAGGACTTCCGACAACCGGCCGTTGTGCTTCCATTGCGGTGAGGCCGGCCATATTCTTCGTCACTGCCCGTACCGACGTATCGGTCTTCGAGGATTTGCCGTTAACGCCCCACGACCACGCTTCGGACAACGTCCGCACGAAATCGACGAGTACCTGCGTCGAGAAGAGTACACGCCGAACCGCTTTTCGCGCTCACCATCGCCGTCAACCTCGCGCTTTGCGTCGCCACGCCGCAGCTACGCAGCCGCGGTACGAGGAAGGTCGCCCAGCCCCCGTAGGGGAAACTAAAGGCAGCAACCTCTGGAGGTGAGGTTGCTCACGAGCTAAACGCCGAAGATCCTCCACCGACCACGCCCCATGAAGACGCTGCACCCGCGACGCCGCATGAAGAACCGACACTCGCTGCACCGACGCCGCACACAATGAGAACCTCGACCACGACGCAAGCTACCTTGAAATCGACGCCGCCACCCAGAGGAGCTTCGACCACACGCCCAACCCGTGACTCGCATACGCGACGAAGCCGTGACCCGACGCCGAGAGCGACATGCAATGCAAGAGCCAGGACCTCCGACCTAGAAGTGACTATCGACGGCCGGAAAGTTACCGCTCTAGTCGACACAGGAGCCGATTACTCGGTGATGAATGGAAGATTCGCTGCGCAGCTCAGAAAAGTCACAACGGCTTGGGACGGCCCACAAATTCGCACCGCTGGGGGCCACCTCATTACGCCATCAGGACAATGCACAGCGCGAGTGACTGTCAAAGGACATACCTATCCTGCGACCTTTGTTGTGCTACCGCAATGCTCCCGCGAAGTTATCTTGGGTATGGATTTCCTTAATGAGCATCAGGCGATCATCGACCTGCGATCCAAGCTGATCACGCTTTCGACGGACGAAGCCATCGCTTCGATGAAAACTCGGGAAAATCACGTTGCCCTAAGTGTCCTGGAGGAAGAAGTGAGCGTCCCACCCCGTTCAAGCGTTATCGTGACCGTAGGCGCCACGAAAGCAATAAACACTGAAGCCATCATCGAGGGGAACATGCAGTTGCTACTAGACCGAGGAATCAGCATCGCAAGAGGCATCGCACATTTCCGCAATGGCCAGGCCGAAGTACTGCTGACTAACTTCAGCGAAGAATACCGGCATATTAACAGCATATTAACAGGTCAGTTTAGATATATCGATTTGATTTGATTTTGATTTATGGGTGTTTAACGTCCCGAAGCGACCCAGGCTAGGAGGGACGCCGTAGTGAAGGGCTCTGGAAATTTCGACCACCTGGGGTTCTTTTACTTGAACTGACATCGCAGAGTACGCGGGCTTCCAGAATTTCGCCTTCATCGAAATTCGACCGCCGCTGCGGGGACCACTTAGCCACCGCGGCGGCTTGTAGATATCTCGAGTAGGAACAAGACATTCAACGCTGCAGATTACTATCTTCAGCACATAGTGCGGAATGATTGAGAAAGGAATATTTTAATGGAGACCCAACGAGCGAAAACAGATGATTACCCACGAAAGTATTTTTCGCTTTGCTCTAGGGAGGCACGATGATTTTTTGCTGCTTGATTTCTGTGCTTTATTTCGTTAGGTCTCCCCTAGTTATCAGGGAAATAAATGATGCTTCTTGCAGTGCGTAAAATACGTGTGTTATATGCTAAACCTGAAATTTCACAAACAGAGATCGGAGCGGTCATAGAAACGAATTACGCCGTACCCTTTGATCTTGGTTAAATTATTACTCATTTCTTTCTTTTGCAGGGCGTAAAGAAGCTGGGAGTTGCTTGATTTTTCATTTGCTCATTCAGAGCAACCGCCATCGTTAGAGTCCTTGCATTTCGGGATTATTGCGCTTGTAGTTTATTTACGTAGAGGAGTGAAGACATCATCAAAAGTCCGCTAAACACCGGCAACGATCCTGCGTTCTTCCCATCATCTGAAAGAAATAGTGATAAAAATGACCATACCGATTGCAACTATAGAAAACATGTTTGCAGATAACTGCTTGGTTCACTATCACACCATCTAAAACACTCAATTAAGCGTTTTTAAGATAAATTCCATAGTCAATTTCAGTTGGGCTCTACATATTATTGAAATAGCCCGCAATAAAAGAGCAAGCAAGAAAATAACATCTGGGAATTGAGAAATGTAGTAATCCTCTCTAAATAACCGGACATCTTTCGCGGTGCGGCCTCACAACGATAGGATTAGACAGACAATTGATTTTGATTCTTCGCCATCTGGAAGCTTTTTATCATCGACCTCGCCTAAACGCTGCGTTTACAAATGCCTTACAGCTCCGTTTAGGTCAAGCGAACAGTCCGCATTACGACAAGTGCGGCTTAGTTGAAACAATGGATCGTACTTTGTTTAAATGCTCAGTGTATGCTGAGGAGTCTGCAAATTATAAATATCTTATGGAATCGCTCACTCAAGTGTCTCTAACACTCGACTGTGTATTAGAACCCTTAACTAGCCATGGGCAACAGAGACGCTCTTTGAGCTTTTATTGACTATTAAGTTGACAACTGTCATCTAAACGAACTCTAATGCCTCCGCTCAGCCCTCTCACTGCGCATTCTTTATACAGAAATTCTGTCATCCCATTTTCTACACCTATAGCTCTCTCATTCCGTCTTTCTATCCACGAATCCTTTACCCGCGCGCAGTAGCAAGTGAGCGGATTAAAACACCAGCTAAATTATTTTTTTTAATTAAAAAGCTTATCTCTCTCTCAGATTCTTTGTTACTTTCGCAAAATATCGCCCGCATAAAACTCTGCAATTTTCCCTTCCTTCGACTTCCGCGTACGCCCTCAACATTCCAGACATTGCGCCTGAAACCGTCGAACCTGCTTTATTGTTTGTGAAATATTCAGCCATAATATTCTTGAGCTGAGCTACGGCGTAGCGGATTTAGATGCGCGGCTGTACGGGAATCCTACTGAAATGTTCCATACGAGTCGCTCATATGGAATTACGGGAATATGGTGTCCACAAGATATGGCGAAATATGTGCACATGCATACGTTATATGTGCGAAATCTATAAACTTTTCGTACAATTTCTATACAGCTTTTATAAAATGTGCATGAAGTCATATGGAGTCCACAAGCTTCAATAAGTGCTTTCCATACAGTCAATACTGACTCCTTACACTCCGTACAGACTGCATATAATCCATTTGGAAATTATGGAATTATGTGACTCGCCTTATGGAAACTTGCAGTAGGGATAAGAGTGAGATGAACCTGTTTTTTTGATATCCGTAATCAGATTTCTTCATTCGCAACTTCATTTTGTTTCTGTTGAAAATTTATACGCAAATTTGGCGACCATGTATCTTTTCCTTGATGCCATGTGATAAGATTTCGTGCGTATAAATCTTGTTTTTGGAATAAGAAGAAACGAAGCCTGAGCTCGGAGTTAAAATTCGGCCATTTGTTTGTTGTTCTGGTTTTTAATAATGACAAAGGCGGGACGATGTGCACTACGCCTGACTGATGTGTTTCAAGTCGAAAGGATGCTACTGGAACGCGAACGACAGATTGAAGCGTTTTTGTTGTCATTACAATCGGATGGGGGTGCTAAAAAGCGCTCAGCGAAGCACCCCTCGGAAGTAGTCCGTCGAAGAGGAGGGTTTAAAACAGCCCATGAGCTGAAGTCGCCTTATCCGTCGGTTTAATTTTCAGGTTCATTGTACCTTTTAAGTCTAGTTCGTATTTTCTTCTCACGCTTGGGTGACATAAAACGCCTTGGTATTTTCGATTGACGCAGTTTTAGTTAACCTATTCTCGATATAAGAGAAACTAGATGAAATTCAGCGGTCCAAGCAGCCTCGGAATAATATCCCAACTCATTTACCCAAAATGTGCAGTTGCAAAATGGAGTTAGAATGCACTGCAAGAAATGGGAGGGCAATTCGTATAGATAATGATCCAATGCACGATATTGAACATATAGCTTGTGGTGTAAAATGAAAAGAATAAAACATTACGTGCGTAGCATTTGGAGGGTATATGTTCGGTATACGTCCCCTCGATGTGCATGCCATAACAAACTGTAATATATGGATGTAAAAGGAGAGACTAGCTCTCTTACCCAGAGCCGGAGTTGTGACGTTCCGTGAGACGTGCATGTCGGGGGTATGACCACCCGCAGTGGTAGTGAAGGTGGCCGTAACTGTATACAGTGTTCCAGGTTTCAAATAGTCGATTCTTAATACCGACTCGCGACTGCCAGAGCGGTAGATGGGGCATTTCTTGCCATCGGAAGGGACTGGACAGATTTGAATCAGCACTGTAGCGCCAGACACTGCCTTCCACTTCACCTCCAGAGACGTCGAGTTGAGAGGACGGACTTCAAAGTCTTCAAGCCTGGGCACTGCAAGATATATTAATGTCTAAAGCAGGCAGACACCACCTAAAAAGTGTTCAATTCCAATTTAAGCATAAAAGTTAAAGAAACATATCCTTGCAAGCAGGCGTTTGCCGATGGGTGTACCGTTAAGGAAACTTGATAACCCGAAAACGACACTCTATTTAATTTAGTGAAGCTTTGTAAACGTGTCACTGAGCTGCTAAATTGTTGTGTGCCTATGTGAGGATGGCGGCAAAGGCTGTGGACAGGTTGAAGTTATCATGAACTTAATTTCTTCCTTGAAAGCAAACAAAATATGTGGGCGAGAAGAAGTCACTACAGCAGCTAGGTGTGCTGATCTCATCTTGCCCAGAATACGCGGAAACATAACCAAGGACTCCATGCTGTAATTTTTTTACTATGTTGTTTTACAAACGAATCTCTTCGTTCGAGGTGAGATGCGTTTGAAGAACCATATGAAAGTTTTCAGAATTAAAGAAAACAATATTTTTTGACTGACGCCTGACGTTTGTAGCGAATATACTGCTAGCGGCTCTTGAGAATTCTTCAATGGGGCAGGGATACTTAGAGTCGCAGTAAGGCTCGCAACAAGCTCGTTTTTTTCTTCTTCAAAACCGCCGAATGAAACAAAACCATATAGCTAAGAAAACACATGCAGCCTCTTGAAAACGACTTTCATGAGTTATGACCTTAGATGGCAGCTACAAATAACATTGCTGCATATTAACCATATAGTTTATGAGTGGCAAGTGGGAAGCAGAACCATCAGTGCAAATTTGATTAAACACAAAGCATGTGTTCATGCCGTAAACAAGAAACATCAGATCGGCAGAGCGCATCGTACAAGTGCGACACCGTGGACTTCTCACATGTAAAAACGGGTAGGGCTGGGACTGACAAATAACGCATTAGCCCTGAGTGAAGTTTTCTATACTGTTCCATGTCCTACTTTGACCAATCATTACAAAGACACCAAATGGGGGTTACACTTCATACATTATAGAAGGTCGCATTGAATGCCCCCATACACCTGTCCACTGAGCGACTGGAACTCTTCCTACCACGGGGGACTTTTTAAAAAAGTATTGAGACCGGAAGAGTGCCCCTATTGCTCCCCACAAAGGGTCACTGGATTCTTTAACATGGTGATCTTAATCTAATTATTCTCCTCATTATTACGCCTCCACCTCTGCTCCTACGTAACCTCCGCATTGTCGCAATTCTAAATTATGTTGCGGCCGATTACAACCCAGGTTGACATGTGGCTCGTATTAGCCAACACATTCGTTCCCTTGATTCGACCATCGTGTACACAGACGCTTCACGAGCTCAAGACGGCGTTTCTACTTACTTTATTGCCCGTGACAGCCAGACCGTGCCATGCACCCTAGGTATTTACACTCCCGATACTACCCCCCTGAGATGCCCTCCTGATAATCTAATCACCACTATACAAGTGCTCTCCCAAGCACCCTCTACACCCTGCGGCTATAAGACTGATTTTGCGCAGGCTATTATCGCAGTCAATATCCCTCACTTTTTTTGCACGAGTCAGAAATGATGCACAACAGGTTATAATTGAGCTTCACAGCCACACTAAGTGGATTCCCAGCTGTGTTTGAATCCCAAACGATGAGGTGGTTTATCGCCTCGCCCTCGAACTGCCACACCAGGCGCCTGGGATCCCCTGCCTTATCCGCCAAAGAGGGGAACTACTCTCTTACAAACATGAAATTAATGCTCACTGCGACATCATTAGGATAACTCTTCGTAGCCTTGCTGTTCCTGACAAATATCCCACCATCCCCAAACTGCAACTTTTGCGGCGCGTACATTTAAATACACTCCTCATCTCTTGCTGTTCTTTCTTCTGCCATCTCCGGCCTTAACCTGCATGCCAGTGTGGCCCTGAAACCTATGCTAATCTGGAAAATTTTTGATATTCTGGGATTCTTCTATTCAATCCCCCCTTACCAAATCTTTCGCCAGCAACGCGGCGGGCTTGGCTAACCTCGGACCAACTGATGAACAAAGTGCATTTTGTGACATTGGCTCGGGATATTCTCTACTTTTAATGTTGTATCGAACTGAACTTGATTCCCACTATTCCTCTCCGGGGAGCACTGCACGGAAATCCCGCACTGTTTGCGTCTTTCTGTGCGTAAACAGTATCGCATGCCACCTAGCGCTCTTTTACCGCGTTACCAGTTGTGTAAAGGCCATTTAATTTTTTTGGCCTGCCTTAAGACTGCAGCGAGGTTTGATAGCATCGATCTAACGCCAAAATAAAATAACGGTTACAATCGTGGCAATGAGGATGATCAGTGTTAGACGGTCGACATTGTGCTTTTGGGATTGTCGCGTTTGCTCTGAATGCTGCTGACACGCATGAGTGTCTGACGATTGTGTTTATGTTTTGGCAGTCTTTGAGTGACTGCTTTAATATGGTGCGAGAAATGTGTTGGCACGGACTTCATCATCTTGTCGTGGAGCGTGTCTGGGGGCAGCGTCTTTAGAGCGTTCGTCCTGTGTTCGATCCGGCGCACGTTTCCCAAGCAACACATGCATTTGACCGAATTTCGGAAATGAAAGGTTTAACACAGGTCCTTCGTAGGACCAGCCAATATTGGCAATTCCAATATTTGCCGATTACTTGTGCCGCTTGGGTTTTGAGCTGCTCCCTATGCACGAGCAGCGTACACAGCATGACACTCCACGTCGTCATCTCTGACCCTCACGCCGGGCGACGGGCTTGCTACGGCGTCGCTGAAAGTGAACGAGCTGCGAGGCACACGTTATCTGCACGGGTTGGTCATGTGATTGCAGACGCTCAGGGCTCCGCGCTACTGTTCAGCATGAAGGCGGATGAACTTCACTTCAGCAGCTAGCACGGTAAAAACAACTACATATGTTTATTGTTAGGTTCATCTGAATATGTTGGAACTAATGATTTAATTTCAAAACAAAGCAGATGTGTTTTCACCTTGTAAAGCTTGTTAATTTTTCGTGAGATACTGTGAAGATTATTTATAACCCATGCTAGTTTAGAATTTACGCAAACAGCTTCTTGGAACGTGCGAATAAGAAACACTTGAGTTTGAACCGTATGATAAGGATGTGCGTATGTGTACACCTCTGACGAAGACACATTCCCGCGCAAAGAGATAACGATTTTGTTATCTTGTTTGTTTGCGCTTTTTATATTCCTTGCTTCTTGTGAATAAACATTCAGTTGCGAGTTGTTTTCTTTTTTTGTCCTCGTCTTTTGCGCTATTTTCGCTTAACTATGTATCACCAACTCGCCCGTCTTCCCATCGTGTTACGCTATTGTGCTGTCTGAAGCCAGAAATAAATACTTGGGAACCGAAGCAGAAAAGGCGGCTTACGAGGCAGAGTAGTAAATGAGGTAGCTACTTCGTCTGCTTGGGAGCTCTGCGGCTTGCTGTGATGGAAAGGCCTGACTCGCACTTCGTACGTGGTGTTGGGTTTAAGTTGACGCAGGTACAAGTTGGTTTCGTACAGTATGTCTTCCTGGCATTGTAAGGGCTTCAGTTTGGCGCATATGACCACATGATAGCCACCGACGGGTCCGGACGGCTTGAGCCACGTCACCTCAGCTTGGGTGATGTCCAGGTGTGTGACTTTCAGGTCCGTTACCTGGAACGCTGGGAAAGCAAAATCAGTCAACTGATCAGTCACTTGTTTAGGCCATATTGGTAACACAAACAATCTGTGGACACAGCTTCTTTTAACTATCAGTAAATGCCGATAATTTAAGCAATGAAAAAACTGTTTGTAAATTAATAAAACTGTGATTGGTATCACTCAGCGAAATATTGGTTGTGAAAAAAAAAAACACGCCACTAGCAGCTTGATTTACACTTTATTTTGGTAGAAGGCAGGTGTACATCATGAGCAAGAACGTTTAAAAGAGGTACATTCTACCAAGGTAGGCGAGGCAAAAGGCATTTCAAGTACACCTGACAAGGCCTCGCCTTCCGGAGACAAACATTGCACTCTCTACGCTAGAAAAGCCGTTGGAAAAATCAGCACGGAAATTACATTGTACCTTTCATCAAGTGCAGAAAACGAAATTATTGTGAACAGGGCATCGATAAATTAAAATCGTAAGTACTACAAAATAGAAGAGAATTTATCTCCAAAGAAAAGATTACATCACACCCAGTTAATTTATTACAGTGTAAAAAGGCAAGAAGAAGCAAAAGTCGCATAGATAAATAACAAAAATCTATCAAGAAACACAGTAATAGGAAAGAAATACTAACATGAATGAGCTAAGAAAAAAGGCAGGTCATTTTGGTTTGGCCAAAAGTAGATTTTTTACCCGTGCTTTGTAAGTACAAGGTGGTTCTACATCCACTGCAATGTCAATGAGTTCTGGAAATAAATTTGAAGCAAAAAGCACTTCGTTGTAGCGTTGGAACATTTCATTCTGTTACACATTGCTCACTGAAGATGAGCGCAGTAACCAGATGATTGAAATCGTACCAAGTGTGGAAGAAACTATCTGAACGATCCTCCGGTCATGGTATGTATCGGTCCTTTGGATAGGATATTTTCGTTATGACCCGGTGGATCTCATTAGTGTGCACCTTTGCTTATTTTGGTTCTGAACATGAGTTTCATAATTATTTTTGATCCTATATTATTGCGTTAAAACGTTGGACATTGAAACTGACACTTTCCTTGCACGAACGTTGTGGCTTCTACTTATTATTGGCAATAAAAAGTATGGCGTGCAAAGTCTGAAGATGGAGGAGCTATGAATCAGTTCCGCACTTGCAGTTATTTTCTCGTAATGTGTCAGATGGATCACAATGTCGCATTATGGAACAAAAGTTTTTCCATACCGACCCGGTGTCTTACATCTCTTTAGAAAAAAAGGCTGTTATTAGCCGACGTACAACTAATGAACCACGCTAAATATTCTTTCGGCTACCTCCTCCCCCCCCCCCCCTTCCTATTTTTTTCTTTGGGGACTCTTAGCACTCTCCTACTACAGGATGGAAAGCTAAATGGTATTACAAAGGAAAGGATGCTTGTGAAATTAAAAAGAAAAAGACAGAGATGCTGCTCTTTAGTAAAGATACATGAAGTTGGCAGTGGATCACTATACAAAGTACACGTTGGAGTAAGTGCATGGAAGTGCGTGGAAATGCATGGAATTAATAATATTTTTTTTTCTGTAAAACAAGCGCGACTGCAGCCTTGCATTCATTCACTTATATATTTGGAACACCTTTTTCTAGGCATGCTTCCAAGCATCACGATAGAGGCTAGTCATATCGGTAGGCTCCATTAAGTTTTCAAGACCTCCAGAGAAACGGTGTTTTCAATGCCTTGCTGTTATTCAAAAAAAAAAAATCCAATGCCTGTTTAACGAAAATGCCAACGAGATAACCTAATAATTCGAACAGAACACTATGTGTCAGTGGAGCAGGGCTACACTTTTCAAGCCAGAAAATTTCAGATGCTGCTCCTTTAGAGCTAAAAACCTAGTGAAACAAGCTGCGTGATGCAATAACCTCATTTTGGTTTTGTCATACAAATGTTATTAATTTGTCTATTATTGTATGACATTTTCGCGATAAATGTACGATTTTGTAAGACTGCAGACATTTATGTGAGAACCAAGTATTAGATTATTTAATCATACAGCTTTTTTCAGTAGGGAATGAATTACTATAGAAAGCAATACATGTTACAAATTTGGCGTGCGGCAATAATAATTTTACTGGCGAAGCGAATACGAACAAAAAGATTGACTGCAAAATGAATATTCTCGAATAGTTCCGTAAGTTTCTATGTACCCTCTGTAAAAACGTGTTCATGCAACAGTTTGGAAATTGCTTGAAAAGGAGGTGTAGGGAGGAGATTACATTTATCGAAGGCGGTTCTGTATCTCGACTCCTCTCAGACACGCACGCTCGTTTTACTGCTTCTGTGTAGAAAGAGAAAAGGCCCGCCAAGCTATATATAGTCAGATTCCCTCTTGTAAAATAAGGAAAAAAACAATTTTGTGCCATCCGGTTACAGACCAAGACAGGGTGAGTAGAGCAATACAGGAGAAAAATATTATTTTGAGAAACAAAGCCAAAATTTAAGTATACATTTTCTAGCCAAGTCTTAAAAGTAGTGAAAAAGTGATCGAAAAGGCAGTCAGGTACTTAAAAGGCATACCAGACTGAGGCGAAATGGCATTCGGGTCGACGTCGCTGCTCCTGGCATCACCCTGAAACAAACCCTTCAAAATGTTGTGCCCATGCTTTCCTGTGCAGCAATGCAACAGCATACTGTACACCAAATATTGTCAAAGAAGGTCCTTTAGCTCTGTATATTAAAAACAATAAATTGGACGGACACTATTGGTATAGGATCCCCTTTAACGGGACTATGGGCAAGTGTTTAAGCATTTCAGAATCTTCGATCAATGCGTTTCTCTAACGTGCCAAAAGGGAAGAACCTCACATCAGTTATATTTCTTTCTCATTTTCATTTTTTGAATCGCGTGGCTGCCATGTAAGGAAGGTAAAAGGGAGTGAAGAAGTTAAAGCTATCAAATTTTGGGAAATAATAATAATGCAGAAGGAAAAGCTGAGTAAAAACAGCAAATTAGTGCATTCAAGATATTTTGAATACGAATCAAGTAAAGAAGCCCATAGTTCCAAAACAAAGAGTTCGAAAGAAAATTTGTTCTGTAAACTTGCAGTACTACTTCTGTTTTGCGCCACTGAATCAAGCCCACAGGCAAAGTACATACCCGCAAATGTGGTTGATGATATCTCGATGTACCTATAAACATTTACCATGCACTAACAATGCTGCCTCGACCAACAAGAGGCACAAAGATGATTGCTTCAGATCGTTCTATGTTAAGTAAAGCAGACATACTGTGAAAAGCACGTTACGTGACTGGGTCAAGAGTCCTAGAACTTTTAGCACCGACGTATAGATACAGAAAAAAAACACGAATAAAGTGACCCCGGAAGAAATCTGCGAATTAACAGATAGTTCAATACGGGATTTTCAATGCACGCACAACTAATGACTGAGATGATCTCTCATGTCTTTGGAAGAAGTGAGAACTTTCATTCTTGGGAAGAATCGATGAATATGACGATTCAGGCATCTTCACCGCGGCAAGATTTCTATCAGCAACGTTTCCTGGAAGCTGTTGAGTACGCCATCCTAGTATCATGCTTCCGTGGAAAGATTGCCATGTTTGGACATGGTGATGTCACACGTTATCATATTTGGTAGCCGCTGACGATTCCTTCTGGAAGGGCAGGGGGTGAGCAAAGGAAGCGGCTGGTGGCCTCGGGGAGGAATACAGATAGCGGCTCGCGACAATGGCCAAGGAGGGGTGCCGGAACAACGATATCGAAGTTTGAAAAGATGGTGTCGTCGACGGCTACCAAATATGGTAACGTGGGTAGTCACTAATATCCGAATATGAAAATCAGTACGCCGGAAGACGATACTAAGATGGCGCTGTCAGCGGATTCCAGGAAACGTCACTGACACGGGTCTTGCCGCGGTTAACGTGCACGAACCGTCACAGGAAGTATAATTTTCTTTTCGCTGACAAAATCGTGTACTGGCACATTTTCCGCAGTGCCTACTCGAAAGAGATGCAGTAAGTATTTTATATGTTTTCAATGAAAGGCTTGCACACGTGCATTCAGCAAGTGTCGCTAGTTGAGATGAACGAAAAATGCTAAAACTAGATTAGCGAATTACGCGGATTCCTCGTGTAACAGCGCAACAGACCAGCTATGCTAATAAAACGTGTTACGATGACTCCGCGCCGTTAACGCTGTCAGGGGTCATGAAAACGAATCTTTTTTTTTGTCCGAAAGCCTTTTTATTTTAAAGAACGACATTGAATGCAAGATTCGCTTTAAAATAAAGCACGACGTACTAGCAAATAATCTCTTAACTTCAGGCTTACCTGGTTTTTTTGTATGCCGTGTGCGACACAAATTATGCTGCCTATGAGCAACGTTAGTCCGGGGAATGACAAACTCGCTGGCATCGCGACGGCTGCTGTTACGAAGAGTGCACAGTTATGTCTTGCAGCGTAGCATATGGCGGATAGTTTATCAAGCTTCTCTTATCTTCTCCGCATGCACCTCCGCCCCCAAAACCTAGCAGAGTAACGAGAATCTGACGTTACTAACTTATCTGCGGAAAGCGTTCAGTTGCTGAGTAGCTACACATATGAAAAAGGAGCTTTCAAGTACCACACCTGGGCTGCGCCCTTAGCACTTCGATAAGGCACGAAAGTGCTTTAGTCCAGGCGATGCGGTCAAAAAACAGGACTACGCAAAAAAGGTTACAGACGATTGGAGCATTCTTTTAACGAACTCACTGTTGAACGCCTGAATTTTAGTCTCCTGAATTGATAACATGTAGTTCAAATGCAGCTTGAGTACCAAAGCACGACGCGTATACCGGCCAGTGCGCCGCGGTGTTGTGGCTGGTGAAACACAGAGTTGAGTCTATCACTCATGTCTCGTTTTATGTGCAGTGCAGCCAGAAGTCACCATTGCTCAGCGCGCAGATCAAATTTAAATATTTATAGATTGACGCAGGCATTGAAATTACAAGAGCTAATTCTGTACACGAATGCATCGTTCACCCTTACCGGGTTTTAAACATTTCTTCACACTAACGCTCAATATCGAGACAACGCCCAACCCAAATATAGTTGCGCTTGTGCCAAAAGAATAAGCTGATTTCGAGGCTGCGACTAACAAAACGAAAACTGTTCGAGCAAGCCTAAGTCGGTAGAGTTTTAAAACGGATTCTTGATTTACGCTGTGACAGTGGAACCTGTAAGAAAAATGATGGTATCAATGTCAGGAAAGAGGTTGACGCAGTTCAAGAAAAGCAAATCATGATAATAGTAGACTTTGCCCGTCCATAAAACTCAACAAAGCTTTCTTAAAAGATGGTTAGACCGCACTGACAACTGATTGATTGAGCAGCAGTTTTCAAAAAGAAACTGTGCGACTGTTGTCAGGAACGAAAGGAAAGACACGGCCAGAATTCCCTGTCAACTGTCGCGCTGTTTCTTTTTGAAATGTCATACGAACTCTCCCAAGGATCCGTTATAACGTGTTTCATTTCGAAAATGAAAGGCCATGCCTTTGACGCGAGTTCAACTTATTCTTTACGCGAAGATGTTTCAAGCCGCAAAAAATAAAAATATTTCGGACTCTCTGATCAGCTTGGGCCAAGTATTCGTAAGCATCCACTTGTTGAGCTAGTTGTTGCAGAATCGTTACAGACAAGTTGCCAATGAAGTTAGAAATCAGTTGGAAGGAGGTCAATGGATATCGGAGTTATGCCATTGGAAGTTGTAATGTGGGTCAGAGAACTGAAATCATTATTCGTGTCAAAGCTCAAGAGATCAGATGTTTCACTCGACTCATCATGTAATTGTAATGATTATTGCTCTATTCTTTTACATCAAGATGTATTGAACTTTTCTCTCTGCGACATCTATACACTCAATTTATGTTTGAGTTGTGCATTCTGCTCAAAACACCAGCATGCGCATATAAACACAGGCATATATGTCTAGAAAACGGTTCTTTCGGCACTACTGCAAGTATAGATGAAAAGGAGAGATACCCCTGTTACACGGTCATTTGTAAGGCCACCGAACCAATAGTCAGTCGACTCATAGGCCAATTGAGCGCTGCTAAACAGCCCCAATGGCCATCGAGTGGATAGTATTTCGAGCTAACTGAGCAGCTCTGAACTATATGGAGATTTCGCGGGCCCTCGAACGACGGATGCGTACACTCTCGGACGCTTCGCAACAGCGTGCTGAAGATTGAAATACGAGCTGTAATATTTGAACAAATATATAGAAGTAATATAGAAGAGACCGGAAGCGGGCAGAGTGGGTGAGAGAACAAACGCGTTTTAATGACATCCTAGTCGAAATCAGGAGGAAGAAATTGGCTTGGGCAGGGCATGTAATGCGAAGGCAAGATAACCGCTGGCCCTTAAGGGTAACGGGTTGGATTCCAATAGAAGGCAAGCGTAGCAGAGGGTGGCAGAAGGTTAGGTGGGCGAATGAGGTTAAGAATTTCGCAGGCATTGGGTGGGCGCAGCTGGAAAAGGACTGGGTTAATTGGAGAGACATGGGAGAGGACTTTGCCCTGCAGTGGGTGTAGTCAGGCTGATGATGATGGTGATCATGATGATGGAGGTTCGAAATATATAGCTTATTTTCTAGAAAAAAAACCCAGTTCGGGAGCAAAACTGCAGCACGCATAGTGCCACTGTTGCCAGCTATACAAGAATAACCAGCACCTGCTTACTTAAATATATATGAATGCTGGACTGGGTTAATTGGAGAGACACGGGAGAGGCGTTCGCCCTGCAGTGGGCGTAGTCAAGCTGATGATGATGAATGCTACTGCAGCCTGTCCAGGACAAGAAACTTGATTGAAATAGTGAATAATATTACTGAAATAAATAAACATTTTGTTGATAACTTTTTCGTTTAAGCTTGTTGGTTGATTGCTAGCATGCCTGCAAAACAATTGGCAGCGATGGTGGCGCCAGAAGAACTTCGTGCGTGATGATAGAATCTTTGGATGGTGTTTGAGCTCAGCGTTCCACGAGGACCCCTGGGACGGCGCCATGTAACCTTAGTAAATTCACCCTGAAGAATTCACCGCTGAGAAACTTACCGTTTTCTTACTGTTAATACCACTGGCAAAACAGACAATGACGTGCTCCCAATCATTGCGAAAAACCACTGATCTGGTGTCCTGGACAGCTTGCTCATAAATACAAATCCCGGCATCGTTGACATCAACAGTGCCTGAAACGGAGCTAGTATGTACTGCGTAGTAACTTGCATGCAGTTAGGGGCGACGGAAGTTGAATGACGAACGTGAAGACGGGACATTAGGACAAAGGACAACTATCAAATGAAATATTATCAGTTAGAGCAGTTATATTAGATCAGTTACATTGGCAATGGACGCAAGGCGCTCCCACCGGATAAACCCATGCATGGCACATTTTTTAGATTCTGGTATTATCTTCGGTGCTCTTATGAACCTAATCTTATCAGAGTGCAATGCAATGAGACGACCTACTAACCCACCATTGACGGCTCCTGCCGACAATATCTGACTACCTGCATTAATGTGAACATTCTATATACATCGTAGCGTGTGCAGAGTTTTTGTAGCCCTGTTGTACGAAGCCCATTTCAAGTCCTATAGCTTAAACGCCAGCGAATAGCGTAAAAATAAGGCGAATAGTTTCATCCTAAAGGAGCCGTTACTTTTCTGAAATTTATTGCGCCTACTAAGGAGACGACGCCATGTGCGTGGATTTCTGCGAGGAGCCCGAAACCGAAGGTCGTTGGGAAAGCAAAAAAAAAATGAAGAGAGTTGCGCTAAGCAATAAACATTCCATAAATTTCATTTTTATGAGAGCGGTTTTTTGTTTTCTATAATTTGATTAACCAAGAGCATCATTGTCTGTATTTACTATAGTCCACCATTTTTTATGATAAGCTCAGTAGAGACGCTATAATCAGGTGTGATGAAATAAAACTCTGGAAGACACCTTGCATTTTTCTTATTTTAAATTGTCCTGCCAACAATGGCAGAACTAATTTTAAATGAAGCTACCTACATGAATTTATCGTATAACCGGTTAGGACAAATAAAAATTATCGCTCACTTTGCCAAGATGTGCAAGAAGTGCTGCGAGTTTTTAGAGTTTGTGAAAATTTTTCAAATGATCATTTGCAGGATCATTTAGAGCAACGTACTTGATAACAAAGTAGGGACTACATTATAAAGCAGAAATAATTCGCTGTACTTACTCATTAGCTTTTAGCGACAACACTCAAAGATGGATGCTAATAGAGCCGCTGGTCGAAAATCAGCATGTTTTTTTTAAATGAAGACCTAAACATAAAATTAGACATTAGCAAAAGAAGTTGAGTTAATGTTTTGGGCTACATCGCAGTGCATAACCACGTTTTCGAAACTAGAAACTGAGATGAATGTTACGATAGGCTTGGCTACACGCCTTTCAATACTTAAGGAGCCTAACAGGAATAGCTAAAAAGTTATCTCTTTCATACTAGTTAACCATTCTAGGAGTTAGTGCTGATTAGCTGTACTTTGGCGTACTACACCGCTGACTATGCTGTGAAAAAACAGCTCTTCTAACGAAGAAAATTTAGAAACTGCGGAAAATTTTAAGTGAAGCATTCGGTATTACCACTTGTGCATATTGAAGACAAACGTTTTTTTGTTAACTCGTCCATCAAGATTAGCCGCGGCGGTGGCTCTGTGGTTATGGCGATCGGCTGCTGACCCGAAAGACGCTGGTTCAATCTCGCCCGCGGCGGTCTAATTTCGATGAAGGCGAAATTCAAGAGGCCCGTGTGCTCTGAGATGTCAGTGCACGTTAAAGAATCCCAGGTTGTTGAAATTTCCGGAGCCCTTCACTCCGGCGTCCCTCACAGCATGAGCCGCTTTGGGACGTTAAACCACCATAAAACAAACCAAACCAAACAAATAATCTATCAAGAAGGCTTCGGAGTTTTTCTTCATCGGAAAGCTAGGGCGCCGACATCAAGGTTGTATGGAGACCGCGTCAACACCATTTATGGTTCTGGTAAATTTCCAAAGCATAAACACTGCCTTTCAAGGAAGTAAACAAACACCACCGAACGCAAACCTGCTTACCGTTGTTTGGCTTCATCTAAAGGCGAACGGTAGGGTGTTGTTGACTAGAGTAGGAATTTGAAATTTTGCTTTCCTTGACGTTACACAGAGCTCTGCTGCTTTGAGCAGAAGCCTCCAAGTAAATCGTCAGTTACGCCATCATCTAAATGTATGCTTTACTTACAGCCTATATAAATTTGAAGCCTTGAATAACGCGCAATTCTCGAAAAACTGGTGCACTTGCCCTTTAAATACTCAGTGCGTGCGCAGGACATTTTGCTGCGCATCTTAGGGTTAGACAAGTCCCATCAAGATCGCCGTAAAAGCACCATACATTGTTTCACAGTTGCCTCACGGTTAAAAATGATATCCAATAAAGGTGGACTGGGCAGGTTTGGCTACACCAACGTTAACTTTCATTACAAACCTTGAGCTGCGTTTAATACTCCACGAATGCATTTAACGCGTTAAATAGCCTGCCTCTGTAGTCAGAAGAAAAGTAAGTTTTCTTAACTTAAGCAATTCCTTCTTGATAAGCGCCGAATTTTCGCCTTCAGAACACTCCTACGCCCTTTCACAGCGCTCATCTTGTGATAAATTACAGAAAAGATATTAGCATCAAAAGTCCACCGAAGACAGCCAAGCTGGTGCGGGATAGCATTTGACGCGATTACTATTTACTTTATTATTCCGGGTACCTCAAGAGCTACTTGGGTGATGGCTTTACATCAGAGGCGTGCTAATAAACTGGTGTTAATAAACGAGTGAGTTGATCAAGTATATAAATTAATCTCACTTGTATGAAGGATGCACTTGTGGGAAAATTGTCATCGGCTCGGAACACGAAATTAAGCGTTAGATGCTTACGCTGGTCAGCAAAATATTGTTTGACCATTGTTATTTGCCTTCTGCTTTATAGAGAGCTAATGACGTAACTCTACTCCGGACATTACTGTGCTGAGACCACTCACTTCGGCATGCCGACATGATGCATTGTTATGACGTCATGGGCTGCGTTACTGCATGTTGATCGATCAGTGCGCGGTGTTGCGTCACCGTTAAAGATAGCCTCAACGTCGACGCCGACACCGCATAATCGAGAAATAGTCCTTAAAGGGCCACTGAGGAGATCTCTTTTATATTTCCGGTATTAAAAAATAACACAATTTAACGGCTTTTGCTGGAAATGCTGACATTTGTCTGGTCGCAAAATAGTCATTTATTATTGATAAAATCGCAGCTATCAATTTTTCCTCCACTACAAAAACCTCCCTGCGTCTGCACCGAAAAGCATTTCGTTATCGCTGTTTTAAAGTAAACGGCGATGTAGGCCTAGGCTCCTACATCCTCGGCTAAAAACTGATCGATATATTCCAGCTAATGGCGAAATCAGCCGAGGATGGCGGCACTGAAAGCAGCGTATTTTAATTAGATGGCGGGATCCTGTCGATGCAGGCCAGTTTTCATTGGGAGTATAGTATATTTGTAACACAAAAATACATTCATATATTTCTATGGCTTTGCGCCAAGTGCACAGTAGGTTTTTATGTCGCAGTGGACGCAGTACACACCTTCGCACACAAAAAAAGGTGCACGTTACATAGTGTAACGAGCGAAATAGATGTTCATTGAAAAATATTCAGAGAAGAGCTTAAAGCTTAGTTGGAATTTATATGGTGCGAGTTTTGTTTAAGAATATTATCATTTGAGCAAAGTGGAACTTATATTTTTAATTCGAACTGGTTTCATCTCGCAGCAAAGAGCTTCTAATTTATTTTAACTGCCGAAACTTCCTTGGATGAGTTGTAAAGAGCTTTCAGTGTGAGTTGTAAACGGCTAATGTGGTGCGGAATAATGTGATGTCGATTTGAACGAAATTACAACTCATTGAAGTGTGAAAAAAAAATACTCGTTGCGTCCGCAACAATAACTAAAATTATATCCCTCTAAAAGAAGACAAGAAGTTAGCAATGCCAAATTCTGTGATCCCGCTGCCACTTTAAATGCCTGGCGGTGAGCACGGTTGATGAAGAACCACAAGAAAGATATGTGGAGTCTGGTGCAGAAACGAATCTTTTTGTGAGCCGTCCCCTACCTTCGTAAGACATTACATCTCAACTGCGCTGGCATCACACCGCATTTTGCGAGCCAGAAAGGTGTTTGCAACGAATACCGTTCTTGGACCTTATTCGGAGATGGCAACATAACGGTGTCAGACGATTTCGGCTTTCAGTATAGGCTTTAAACCATTATTTGATGTGAAGCCGAAATGTTGTACAATCGAGCCTGAGTATCTTTAACTCAATGGGGATTGTGGAATAGATAGAAATATCGATAATTCGATGCATAAAAGCGACAGTAGATAAGCTTATCTAAAACATAGCAGCCAGAATACATTGCACTCATGCAATTAACACACTTCTTGCAGTCTGTTGTACAGTTGAAATGTTGTGCAGTCCAGCCCAGTGGCGTAGCCAGAATATATGTTCGGAGGGGGGGGGGGGGCGGCTCATGTTTCAGCGCGGCCTCCTCATAGAATGTGTGAAGGGATCAAGCGCAACAATAATAACTGCATTGTCATTGCCATTGACAATGCGATTGTGTATTAGATAACTCTACGCACTGTCTAGACAAGTGAAATATTTATTTCTTAAAATAAAAGAATGTATTCGTTTATCTTAAAAATTATGGTAGACATGATTACAAAACATAAAACTGAGCAGGGAACAAGACACACGAGAGAAGGAAACATAACGAGCTTGTCCTGTTTGCTTCTTTTCTGTGTCTTGTCCCCTGCTCAGTTTTATGTCTTGTAGTCATGTCATACCAACTATCCCCATATCTTTCAATCGTTGCAGACATAACTGATACCAATGCTTCCATGTTTTTGTGTATTAATTAAGTAAAGAAAATATCACACGAAGTCTAAAATAAAACTATATCGGTCCGGAACCAGCAAAGCACTGCATGCCGCTGATATGAAAAACGTAAAGGCTATGAAATTATCAAGCAGAAAACAAATATTTTAGTGAATGTTTGTCGTTCAAGAACCTTTACATTTTTGTACATATGCAACGGCCAGGGCAAGCGTTGTTAGGACTTTCCTGCTTCGCATCGAAGACGCAGCAGACGGTACTTCTGATGTAACAACTGCCTACCATAAGATGTCTAATGCTGTTACCAGCGCAATACAAACAGAAGGATCGCATTAAAATAAGGCGCTTTTGATTTCGTGTGGGCTGAGAATTATAGGCGGATTGCTACTGTGTGTTTTTAAAAGGCACGGCATCCCTTGAGAGATCGTCCATTGCTTCAGCTTGAGAGCACTGCAGAATGCTCCATTGTGCACGTAGTGTAGTTCGACTGATCAGAAAATATTGCCATCTGTGACCTACCTGTGAAATGTAGGCAAATTACGAGTGGGAAAAGTATTTTATTTTGCAGAAATAGCACGTCTTTGCAGGTTTTCACTTTGCACTGGATGTTAGATACTTTCCTGCTTGGTGAATTCTACGCTTTACTTGAGGCGATCTGATTGTCGTGGAGCTCCACATAAAACATCTTGGTGTTTAAGGTATACGCCGGGGTGTTATCCTAGTAATGTGAGATTGCAAACACTCATTGCTGGAAAGTTCACTTTGCGAATTATTTCGTACACAAATCAGCTTTTTATGATTCTTGCTCATGTTTTTCTTTGGCTGTGAGTTAGCAGCGGACAAGGCCAAGCGTTCAAGAATTTGCTTTTTGCTCTTTGACAGCCTATCCAACATGGCCATCAGAGCCCTTGTGGCAGATAAGTATCACAGCATACATGTACAAGAAAATATAGCAGTGACGACATCCAAAGTCCGCTATACGACGGCAAAGATGCTGCGTTTTTGCCATCACCTGAAAAGGAAAACACATCAATTAGTATAATCATCACAACGATCATTAAAGCTGCGAACTGGGCGAGTTGGTATTGATTCATATTTGAACAGCGCAATAAAACAACGGGACACAACGAAGAAAGGACACCACAAGCGCTGACTCGCAACTAGATTTTAATTCACGTCCAAGCATCTTAAATACTAAGAACGCCAAACACAAACAACAGGGAAAAACCAAAAGAAAAACGATACAAAGCTGCTAATCATGCCCACAAAGGTGACAATCAGCACGAGCGCGAGACTACACATCTTGGCCGGATAAAAACATCATCTCTTTATCAGTTAGTGTGACAGAAGGATCACTAATACAGCTATCAGGTTCCAAGCGGATGTGAAAAGCCTCCAAAATTTCCCGCGTTAGGCTGTCATTATGTTTTCCTA
The DNA here is from genome assembly GCF_052857255.1 of Amblyomma americanum. NCBI lineage: Eukaryota > Metazoa > Arthropoda > Arachnida > Ixodida > Ixodidae > Amblyomma > Amblyomma americanum. Next base: position 124,186,677 of record NC_135505.1, read on the forward strand.
GGATGACGGTGTTAGACAACAGAGGGGTGCAAGTACCTTCTCTCCAGTGGCGGGCAAGGTTACAAGAAGACCCATTACCTCGGGACCTGTCTAACACCGTCATCCTAGGAAAACATAATGACAGCCTAACGCGGGAAATTTTGGAGGCTTTTCACATCCGCTTGGAACCTGATAGCTGTATTAGTGATCCTTCTGTCACACTAACTGATAAAGAGATGATGTTTTTATCCGGCCAAGATGTGTAGTCTCGCGCTCGTGCTGATTGTCACCTTTGTGGGCATGATTAGCAGCTTTGTATCGTTTTTATTTTGGTTTTTCCCTCTTGTTTGTGTTTGGCGTTCTTAGTATTTAAGATGCTTGGACGTGAATTAAAATCTAGTTGCGAGTCAGCGCTTGTGGTGTCCTTTCATCGTTGTGTCCCGTTGTTTTATTGCGCTGTTCAAATATGATTCATCACAACGAAACTGATTATAACAATGACTTGTATTGTTCGCAGTGGAACACTTCCTTTCCTGCCACACCATCTAGAAAAACTCGCACTTTTGCATTTTCGCAATTGCGGTCAAAATTAACGCGCTTGGTTTAAGATTTCAGTTTATGTACTGCAGCTATCGCTAACTACCGCGGCATGACGACAGAGAAAAACCTTTGCTTCTCTTCAGACATCCGCTCGCCTCCAATGATGCGATGCGACAAACGCAAAGCTAGAAAACGAAGTGAGGTAGTGACATTGTGCCACTCTTGCAACAATCATAGATTACGTACAACATTTCCGATGTACGCTTGCAGGACTCCTGCCTGTACATTTCATAAAAACTTTAGGCTTGACACATTGTGCTGGAGAGTTTTGTCCCTTGCTTTAATTTTTTTGTAGAACCTTACACTTTGTAGAACCTTACTTTGCAGAACTTTACACTCGTTTGTCAAAGCAAGTCACCTTTAACTCCCTGAAAGGTAAAGGTCTTCGGATTTCTTTTGATAGGCTGAAATAAATATATCTGATCGCACGAATAGTACCTTACTCGCGGAGATTTGTGATGTTGATGGTCGTTTGGATTTTAATTGTACAACGACTGCTTGGCCAAAAAACGCATGGCTAAAATTCTTTTGGTTTGAACGATCAAGGACTCATTTTACAAGCGTTTTGCCCCACAGAAGCGGAACGCCAGGCCAGGTGAAAGCTGGTACCCAGTGGAAAAGCGACGGCTACCCGGTGCCTAGGGGAATCCAAAGCCACACCTGACGCTTACGGGGCGGCTGCTTTTGTGAAATCAAGGGACGGAACGTGATTTCAGATGTTTGAGGCAGTCGGTGGTATTTTTGAAAATTATTCTTCAGTAGTAAAAGCATAGCACCATCCCTTAGTACAAATGGATACGTCATTGCGATTCTAAGCTACGTGTTGATGGAGCTCAAAAGTTTTACAAGCGGTGTTGTAATCGTCACTGTTGAATGCAGCTCGAAAGTACCTGCCGCAGATGAACGTGTAGGAATGTGCCTGTTGCAAAGTGTGGATTCTGAACCACCTGTGTATCGCTGTTGTTCTTTTCAACGCTTGTAGTTTTCGGTTTACTCGAACTTGTGAGAGGAAAAAAAAATTTTCTTTCTCACGTTCGGGTGCATGGAGCACCTTTATTTCCTCACCGACTAAATCTGTCTGTAGTTAGCATTGGTTCTTTAAGAGGACAAGAGCTTTGTTATTGACGTCACACTAATTACGACGAAGAGAAGTGTTGCTGACGCCTTCAAGAAAACCCCCGATAGCCTCAAAATATGCTGTTTGAAATTAGTTTCAGTCCAGTTTAATCAGGGAAGTCATGCTAGGGCTACCTGTGCCATTAGTCCAAATTGAAGAGACTTCACAAGGTCGCGCTTGACTGTGCCTGATATGAAAGAAAATTCGAATTCACTTCTTTGCTGCTGTTCACATTCTTCGATCCGCCTCGTATTGTTTCACGATGAGCAATCATTTACAAAACATGCACCCTCCGTGCAAATATGAAGGCTGAAACTACAGACCACTCACGGCAGTCCACAGTTGAAACGATTGATTCCCACGGTAAACGCAAAATCTCTACTCGAACGTCTTGACAATGACATTGGAGATTGCTTCTCGTGTAGACTGATAACAGTGAGCGTGACGGACAAATAGTTCTCTGCCGCATTTCCGACGCTTGGCAGTGGTGTGCGTTGGAATGATAGTTGTGACAGTTGCGATTTCCTCGACATTGGTTCTACAGCGGGGTCCTCCTCAGGGGCAGGATCATGCCATTGGTAACGATTCTGTACCGGTTGTTCCTGTGTGCATTTCAATGTGTCGTGGCTGTAGGTCATTGCAAGTGGCCGCTAGAGTATGTGCACAGCAGAACTATATTGAGAAATTGTTGAAAGAGAAGACTCAAGCATAAAGTGCTTGTGGCATGCTTCTAGTGCCGTGATTTCTTCGCAGTATCATGGGACGTTGAGTTCAGAGGACGAACTTCAAAGTCTTAAATACTTGGCGCTGCAGTTTTCCGAAATGCATCTTGACCAATGAAGGAAAAAACAAAACTAGTTCAGCTCTGTCACTGCTGGTCTTTTGAAAATGGTCTTGGAATGAACGTTTGCGTTCTTTGTGTATTTGTTGCGGTTTAAATTGTGTTCAGCTACGTTATATCGATTGGAGGATTTCTTCTCGGCTGAGTAAGAACAGAGTGATTTTCTTTGGACCGGCTAATATCTCTCGAGCATCTTTATTGAGGTATAAGTGAAACGTAATTAAGATCTGCCTTTGTTGAGAGGTAAAAAAACTACAATCCTAGCTCATCCAGACTAAAAGGCGTACTCGCAAACTGAGGTAAGGACGCACTTTAAACCCTGAGAAGATAGCAATCTAGCGAGAGACGTTGTAGTTCCTACGTCAAGCACTATCTGTGGCATGTGCAGGAGCTTTGTACAATTTAGAGTTGCCCTCCTATATGCATGCTTTGTAAGGCAATCACGTCCCCAGGTATGTATGTGTTAGTGAGGAAGGCACTTACCTTGCGCAGGAGTTGTGACGTTCTTTGAGATGTGCTCGCCGGGGTAGCTCAGGCCACCCGCGGTCGTGCTGAAGATGGCGTTAATGGTGTAGAAAGTTTCGGGTTTCAAATCATTGATCCTTAATTTTGACATATGACTGCCGGTGTGGTAGAGAGGGCATCTTTTAAGATTTGCAGGGACAGGACAGATTTCAATCATGATTCTGGCGCCAGACACTGCCTTCCACGTCACCTCCAGGGATGTCGAATTGAGTGGTCGTACTTGGATGGCATCAAGCTTGGGCGCTGCAATGTATAGAAATGTGTGAAGCAGCCACAGGAAGCATTGACTACCTTGATTCAGGGCTGCGAACACGACACAAAATGTTGTAATCATGCAAGAGGAAGCGTACTTGGGTATCCACAAAATCAACTTTCTAGCAAAATTTAGCAAAATCAACATTTCGGGATTACGGTTGATTTTTGTATCACTTAAAAATGTATCGGCGTTAAAAGGATGGTGAAGTTACAAAAAATTCATTTGCGTGGCCGCAGAGTTCGCAAATGTGTGAAAGACCGAGACACCCTTGGCAGCTAAACTGCCTGAGTATTATTTGACAACGTGCTGAAAGAACACTGCACCATCTCTGTCAAATTACTGATCTGAGTAAATTTTGATTATTTGGCTTCTTCCGGCTGTGTTGACGCATTTGCAGCAGGAAAAGATGCATTCATCACCGTGAAAATTCTATTTAAAAATCCTCCTGTCAGTCGATAGAGACTCGTGATGACCGTACCGAATCGGACGGGTTCCACCATTTTGAAGTGAATGGTCATGCAGCGCAGCCTCTGCCTTATATAATTGTCGTTTTGCGTTAGAATGCCCTCTTCGTGGTTAGACTCTGCAGATAAAACTCTGTATATAAAATCTGATTATAATTTGTTCTCAGTCTGCCTCTAAAGAGAGGCTGGAGAGAATTCCATCAAGGGTTTACTGTGAAATTACCGATAGCTTTGCTCCCTGTGGCTATGTCGATGCTTTTTCGCAGAGAAAGACGCATCTGTTCCTTAAAATTTGTGATTAAAAAGTGGGCCATTTTTTTCGCCACGAGGTCGAAACTGACCTTGTTAATAAAAGGGAGCAGGATTTGAAACTAAATCACGGAACCTAACCTGTGAGGTCGGTAAGGTTACGACGTCACTGCTGTTCGCGCCTGAAAACGACCGGCAGTAGTCGCAGCTGTACTTTTTTTTAATGGTTATGAAATGTTTTTAGTGAAGTAGCCTCTGTGTCATTAGACCACCTTAATCTGTCAATACGGGCTAAATTCAATTCTTTCTGCATTGCTTGTGTGCGCGTTTCCATTTAATTCACGTCACAGCGGTGTGCGTTGGAAACGACTTCATATATATGGATACCGCTGCTAGAGATGGCGATGGTAAAGAGAAAATATATGCTGGAAGCAAAGCTTTTCTGTTTCAAAGCTGGGTTTTAAAGAAACTCTTGCAATTTTTGCTGACTTGCAAGAAACGAAGCTACCTTCTAGACTTAAGCCTACCTTTTATCTCGGAGCACTGTCACTAAAATTCAGGAATGAGTGTAGTTAAGGGAAATGCTGAGCTATCAGACAACAGGTTTTCATCACGTCAGAACGCGGGAACTAGATGTGAAAGTGCTCACAGAAACAGATAAAACTGTTTGCTTCAACGCATTTAGTGCATTTCAGCTTTTAATTCTTCCTTTTTTTCCCTGTTTGGTTCGCCCGGTAAACAAAAATCTCAGTTGGCGCACCATGTACGACCTTCATTTTAATTTAGTACAGTCATCGTGACCACAGTTGAAACTGAGCTGGTATACAATCTGTCTTGGTGCAGGATAAGTTTAACAAAGATTAAGTTTCTGAAAGTTGTCGCGCGAAGAAAATTTGTTTCACTAGTCTATAAGTCCTTGATACGGAGGTGTGGTGGCGGCAGTCCAACGTTTTACTCTTTGGAGGTATTTATATTGCGTGCAAACGCTGGACGGGCGGACGGATGGATGGATGGATGGATGGATGGATGGATGGATGGACGGACGGACGGACGGACGGACGGACGGACGGACGGACGGACGGACGGACGGACGGACGGATGGATGGATGGATGGATGGATGGATGGATGGATGGATGGATGGATGGATGGACGGATGGACGGATGGACGGATGGATGGATGGATGGATGGATGGATGGATGGATGGATGGATGGATGGATGGATAATGCTGAACCCTTTAAATCGGGTTGAACCATTTAAATGCTATCTTACTGCTAGCTTCTCTGCTCTCGAACGACGCCCATCCCATATCACCCTGTACCCCCTGATTTGGTGCATTGCCATGTGCTCCCAAAGCTAGCCTTCCTACGCCATGGTGTTTGGTTTCTAACCTTGCTTGAACATCTGGTCTCATGCACTGAGACGTTACATTAGCGCCACCCTCGTCCATAGCGGCAGACATGGAAAGGTCTAGGCTACCGCTAATGCCACGAGGAACGTGATCGAAATGTAGAGCGGGCAGCAGTGCAGAACTGTTTTATGCTACCTATGGCATCAATACTGCCAAAGAGCGGCTCTTTTTTAGCTATTGAGCAGCAGGAACATAAGACGCTAGTTTTTACACACATTAGTATAAAGGCAGCACCAACCGAAACCAAGCAAAGCATAGGGAACTCAGCTACATTATTGCTAATGATAGGCAAGATGGCCGCTGAGCACTCCTTACAGCGAGGTTGCGCTTTTTCTTATTATGCCATTGGCGTTCCTGTTTGCTGCCTGAACGTTGCGGCGTCGGTCAGTCGATATTTCGCAAATAAGACGTATTTTGCCTATAATTTGCGGACAAGCATGTTTGTTACTGCAACGGTGCATGTGCCTTAGAGAATACAAGGATTCTGCATTAATCGGGCTGTGTAGAGTTAAGGCAAATCAATCGTGCACTCAAGAACAGAAGTCATATTATACGATCAAGTGCAAAGCTTCATAGCATAAAAGACTTAACAATATATGGCCTAACTTTTCTGCGTAAAGATTGACGAATTATTTGCGCGCAGAAAAGTGCGTGTCTAATTCTGGGAGCTGCATATGTCCAAAGCAGCATCATACTTCTACAGAAAATTAATGGCCACTTTTCGGTCATGTTCGAAATTTCTCGTTTCTTGGTTAATTACACTATGAATTACAGCATATGCAGTGGTAAGAGTATTTAGTTGCTTTGCATCTGCAAATTTTTGCTACACTCCGCCGTTTGGACTCTCCTCCTCTCACAGAGACCGAGATTATGGAGCCTTGGTATAAACCTTCATCACAAAAGAAAGCGGTGAAGGCGGTCTTGAAGATTTTAAAGGACTCGAGGTTGAGTTTCCGATTATAAACTTTGAGCTTGAAGTGTGCACCCTCTGTCTCTATAAACTTGGCATTAACTCATTTTGTTGCCACTCTTTACTTCATTTTTACTTTTGTTCCCCTCGCCACGTGTAGGGTAGCCTACTGGGCATCGCCTGGTTAACCTCCCTGCCTCTCCGTCCTTCTGTTTCTCATCCTTCTCTCTTTGATGGATTAACGTGAAAAAAAGATGGATTGGGTTGTAAAACGTTTTTATGATTGTGTGCAAGCGTACCCAGCTGAGCATGACAGACTATCCTGATTTAAAGAACGCTGGGTGAACCTTCAGCCAATGGATGCGAAATTAAATAGCCAAGAAACGGGACAAAAATATGGCTTACGAGGAAGAGTAGTAAATTGCAGAACCGCTTCTTCTCCGGTCAACCTCTGCTCTTTGCTGCGATGGAAAGGCGTGACCCGCACTTCGAACGTGGTGTTTGGCATCAATTGATGCAGGTTTAAACTGGCTTCGCTGGGTTCATCATGCCGACAATCTGGGGGCGGGGCTATTTTGCAAATCACCACTTGGTAGCCACTGACGGGGCCCGCAGGCTTGATCCAGGTCACTTCAGCTTGCGTACTGTCCAAGAAGGTGACCTTGAGGTCTGCTACTCGTAGCTCTGAAAGAAAAAAAACAATGAACCGATAAATTTGTTATCTAGTCGAGATTGGTAGCCCAAACGTATATGTATATTTCTGCATTTTTTTCGAATAAGCGACAGTGACCGTTGATTTACGAATTAATCGAAAGAAATTGTTTCCAAATTATTCAAATTGTAATTTTACCTTGCAGTACAGCTTCGTCTGTCCAGGATAAAAAATTAAAAATTTTCGCACCTAATAAAATAACAGCCGATGGAAGTCTTTAATATTCCATTCAATTATTGGCTCGTAATTAAACAAGGACACCACATATAAACAAAGAAAATCAGAGGAATAGTGCAAGCGGATGCAACACTCATCCAACACACATGTCGGGCGGATAACCCAGAATTATTCCGAGAGAAATGTTTTTCGCCCCCAGAAACCATGTCTGAGCTGACTTATCAGAAATGTGTTCGAATGAGTGGAGGCATATAGCCATCTATATGATTTATAGCACCAGTTTAAACCCTCCTCCCTACCCGTTTATACCAATTTTACCCATTTATACTAGTAAGTAACCACGACCAGAGAGAGATGTATGTAGGTACTCGTGCCTTTCGTGCCTTTGTGTTGGACGGGGAGGGGATATTGCACGAGAAAGGCTGATTGAAATAAAAAGAAAAAAGAAAACATCACACAAGTACAGAATTCCACAGCAAACAGTCTGAAAGTCAACATTCGATGGCTGACCAATTACGCGTGAGAAAATAATCATGATTAAGTGTAAAAGTAGGAATGCTTTTACTATAGCAAAACGCAATATGATCTGCTGTAATACAAACGCGAGAGGATGCTTACACCAATTCGGGGATCAAAACTGAAACACCGTTGGCCATAGTTATCAAAACATCATGCTTGGTAACAGTGTGTGGTGGCAAGATCCTTTACTTTTTTGTGAACACAAGAAAACCTAGCGCTTTCAGAGTGTCAGTCACAAAAGCCCGCTCAAGTTTAAGAAGCCGTCAGAGCAGAAACAAAACTCACTCGCGCACTCCTTATCGAATGTTCGAGAACAGCGAAGAAAGATTCCCTGATTGCCCACGGCTAGGGCGTAACTTGCGGTATGTTAAATGACGTCATCAACACTTCGCTAGGAACTGGTGGTGTCCGAGCAGAGACCAGACGAGTATACTCTACGAAAACATTTCTGGGCAATGGAGCCAAGGCTGCGGAGCCGAAACCCGCCTGCTCTTCCAGTGCAGGAACTGCAGTCGCTGGTTCCACTTATTGGGTAGCCTTTAATAAATATTCGGTTGGTAACGCTTGTTATTTAAGGCTTATTTGTACAATAAGTGTGCCTTTTAAACCTTAGGGAATCACGGAAAGAAACTGTGTTTTTTTTTATAAGAACGAGTTGTTCAAATCTTGCTGTTTTCAAGAAGTCGCCGCAGATGACACCCGTTCCTCCAGTGACAAAGCGAGTGTTCTTGAAGAGAGAATATTTCCTCAACTACCCCTCAACCCCCCCCCCCCCCCCCCCCCCCCCCACCATCGTCCTAAATGTGCAAAGGAGCCAAGTGCTGGCTGAATGTAAATGTCGGGCGCTATTTGAGAACTGTGCATCTTAGATAAAATCTGCTGCATTTTATTGAGTGACAAAGTCGATAGATGGGCCTTTACAGGCTCAACGAAAGAGTTCTAGGAACAAAAATTGGTTACCTACACAATGCTCTTTTGCAACGCTTCCTGTGATAATATAGATAAGCAATTTCACATGACCTTCCTTTAGAAGCACTCATTTTCATAACATGATGGTTCATGGTTCTTATGGTTTGAACATCCCGAAGCGACGCAGGTTATGAGGGAAGCCGTAGTGAAGGGCTGCGAAAATTTCGACCACCTGGGGCATTTTAACATGCTCTTAAATCGCACAGTACACGGGCCTCTAGAATTTTGCCTTGATCAAAATTCGACCGAGGCGGCCGAAATCGAACCCGCGTCTTTCGGGTCAACAGCCGAGCGCCATAACCACTGAGTCACCGCGGCGGCGCCATCATGACATGATGAGTGCTTCTAAAGAGAGGCCACGTGAAATTGCTTCTCTATATCACCACATGAAATATTGCAAAACAGAGCTCTATCGGTAACCTATGTTCTTTTCTAGAACTCTTTCGTTGAGCCTGTAAAGACGCATCTGTCGACTTTTTTACTCATTCACATGCAGTACACCCTAAAGGAAGCTGTGATTGCTTAGGGCTTGCATTTTTTGAAATCAAGTCTAAAGCATCATGATTAGTCAAGCTGTGCACATTAGCCCCTCTTTGACGAGATTTTAAAAATCAGTTATGTGCCGTTCAAGTTTACGCCACTCAACAATGCATTTGTGATATGTCAGAAATCTTGTTTGAACAAACCGAGAAATTTATTACTGACTCCACACACACACACCCTAGTAAAAGGGCGATGGTTATAAGGAGGTTGTTTAACTGCTTACCCGGATGAGGCGCAATCTCGTTTGGCATCGCGTTGCTGCTCTGGATAGTATACTGCAAGACACCCAACAAAAGGGATCGCTTGTTACTTTGCTATGTATGAAGACTATTTAATGCACAAAATCGCAAGGTGAAATAAATTCGTAAGCTCTGAAGATTCATAATATTAATTTCTCTGGACATTCCATGTGTGGTATTAGCCGGAACGGGTGCGTTGTCCCGTTCTATCGAGATGAGTGAAGGTCAAATCACGCACGTTTTTTTCATTATTTTTTTTTTGCGCTGAAAATATCTAAGTAAGCAATGCTGAAGGCAAGAGTTGTAAGTAGAAAAATCTAAGGGCTAATTGATCGAACGCGGAATTTCTTGTCGGATTTATGTGATAAAAAATTGCAGATATTTTTGCTAGCCCACAGCGAATTACGCCCAATGCTCCCGTAGCACTGCGAACTGACATGACGACCTGAAGAACGACGACACATAGCAGCGCTAGTTTTTCCTGCCTTCCTGAAGTCCCGCGCTGGAACGGAAGCAACGTCGGACCAATTGTATCAAGAGCATGTGTTAAGCGGATTCTCGACACTTAGTCTAGAAAGCAATAAAACAAACATCGCCTGAATATGTCCTTTTGAAGGCAGCCGACAGCTTTCGTAACCGAGGCAAACATAGTGGAATTTCTTTTTAATTTTTTTATACTTGTGGTGTGCATCAATGCAAAATTAATAGTGTAATTACACTATTCAGAGATTGCGGGTTGGGAGACCACCGACGGCACTTTTGTCTTTTAGCTCACTTTATAATCACTCGCCTCTCAGCCATAAAATAATTACACTAATATTTTCCCATCGAGAAACACCAAATAAAAATAGAAACGAGTAAAGAGAAACATTCCCATATGCTTTCCTTGATTTCTGTGACGGTTGGCTTCCTTCACTTTTATGTCATAACGTGTCTCTCATTTCCCTACCTTCGTCGGCTCAGAAAGTCAGTTTGGGCACGAAAGCTTTCTTGAAAAGGCAAGATGGTATTGACATCATGATGTTGTTATTTTTAATGCTTGACGTACTTACCTATCCAACAGAGACAAATTCATTGAGAAAATCAAGCTTACCTTGTTTTGCGGGATTCCATGTGCTCTTGCAATGGCCGCGACCAGTAATGCATGCCAGAGAAAGAAATAAATTGCTGCCATTGCGATCGCTTCCACTCCGATGGACGAATGGCTACCCTTTTCTGCCTAGCACTGGGTGGATTGTTTCTCAAGCCCCTCTTATCTTTCGCGTTCGCAGCAGCCGTAGCGGAACTATGGAGAGTACGGGAATTTGACGCTATGCACTTTCCTGGGGTACGCATTTCGTTGCTACGCAACCGCTCGTACGAGATAGGTGCGCTGTCAAGTACTGCCCGAGTTCTGCTCCCTCGACGCTGCGATAAGGCGCACAAGTGCTCGAATTGAGCCGATATTATACGAAAATGTCATGATAACCGCATCTCCATCTCTGATCTTGGTTTAGGCGGCGGATTCGCCTAAAAATACTGATATAAACTATAGACATCCTGAGTGTACGTCATGCCACGCTCGAGTTGAGGCCATATTATACGAAAATGTCATGCTAACCGCATCTACATCTCCGGTCTTGCTTTAAGCTGCTGATTTCCCTAAAATTACTGATATAAACTATAGACATCCTCAGTGTACGTCATGCCACGAAATCAGCGGTAATATACGCAAAGTATTCTGTGTTGTGTCCGTGTCTGATAAATTTTCTTCCCATTGTGTGCTCCTCAAAACGGTTCGGTAGTAGGCAAAGCTCAAGCCTTAGCTCGAAAGCAGGTGTATGCCCAAGTACTGAGCGCCTGCTACTGCAAACGGGGTTGCATAGTTTCACCATTGAACGTATCAGTTGCGTAAATAGCAATCGCGATAGCAGTTCTATGCGTCACATTGCGAAAGCTAAACATCAGGGTGGAGCATTCTGTTTGCCGTGAAGAGCTGATACAGCTTCCGACTAATAGCCTTCTTTCCATTTTTTTGTCCCGCCAATTCTATTGTTTGATAGACAAACCTGCTCTCCGTACTTGCACAGAGCCGATGCGCTTCCTATGAAGAAATATTTCTGGAAGTGGCAACAGCAGGCAACCTGATACTCTGCACCAATGGTATGTTTCAATCGCATCAAAGGCATGTACACAGGAATGCGCGAAGCCGCGGCGCACGGCGATTGCCAATTAGAGCGTGGCACGTAGTCTGAAATGAACCTCCCGAGTTAGGGTAAATAAATGTGCGACAGAAAACAGCTACCGCATGTGTATAGTGGGAACACTTTCAGGGTGACTAAAGGCTTCTGATATATTTGTCCTTATTAAATTATAAGACGTGAGAATGATACGTATCCCGCACCTTCCTTATCTCGCAAAAAAGGCCCAAGCTTTGTAGCGCAGTCTTGATAACTGGTTCACAAATTATACTTTGCCTAAAGCACCCGCTTCTTTCTTCGCGATTGAGTTACAATGAGTCCTGTCTAGAAAAGATTTTCATCTAACAGAAAATGAATGCGCAAACCTTGTTTTGCAAAGTACTACAATGCAACCGATGCAGGCGTCACGTATACTGCTGAGAAGTTATTCCTACGTCTTTCAGCACAAAGAGAATAGCTGAAGCATTATCCTCAAATTTTTCGAAAAACAGACGACATGCCTCCAATAGAAAATTCTTAGGGCACTTAAGTCTTCTTACGTGAGGAATGCGAAACTTGTATCAACATGTTTACGCGTTTACAGTCATTGTATCAGTGTTCCCTTAATTGATCACCTTAATTAATCACATTTACTCTTATTGCACCCTATTTTAACCTTAATCACACATTTTGGTTTTTAAAATTTGGCGCCAATGCTGCTTTCCAGTCCACCTACTATATTCTAGTCCGGCCTATTCGGCCGTCCGACAACATTTGCTTCTAATTAATTAACTAATTATTCTGTCAATCAAACTTCTTGATCAAATAATTATAGCTCATCAAACACATTTTAATCTATTTCAAACTTCATTTCTACTCTTTTGCCTATTTTCCCACTATTTTGTTATCCACCGTTTTTTTTTGTTCACTCACTATATAGACGTCCGCGCTGTTTGGCCGGCTTTTCGACATTTTTGGCTCAAATTATTTAACTAATCAATCTATCGACACCAAATTATGTCGCCCAGTTCCTGCCCTCTAAATTGAATCAATTCCTTAGACGCCGATTGTTTATACGTTTTATAGTTCTGGAAGAAATGTTGTGCGAGGCATACAGACACCTCTGAATTTTTTATGCTCGGGAGACATCGATTACATGAATCCTAAATAAACTTTATAAATGCAGTCACTTATCTGTGCAATAAGTTGCATCACTTAGCAAGACTTTACGGTGCTAGCTAGTAGTCCCAAATTCCCGACAGCGTTTTTCTTGTGGGGACACAGTGTTATAATGAAACCTACTTCATCTGCCCGTTAGGCAATGTGTTATTGAGCTGTTGTACACCAGGGAAACTTCACATCATGCTCTCTTTAGTTTGTTTCGCAACCTGTTCACCAGGGAGTACGAGATATAGCTGAGTGCACGTGGCGACATCTGTTATCTAGCTGTCGTCGCTTCCTTGCAAGCCCATTGCACAGCTCTGAAAACTGGCCCTTGCCGCTCATAACTTTCACTCTACGCAAGGTCCAAGATATCGACCATGTACAGCGAGTAATTCTTGTGCCTTCAAGTACAGTGCCGTCGTAATTGTAATAAAGCAATGAGAAGCAGGGGGGCGTGTACTTGAACCAATGAAACGGAAGCTAAAGTGGTTTTTTGAAAATTCAAGATGATTCAAGGAATCCTTTGTACGTAGCTTAAAGGTGAAGCATGTCAAGTAGTTTTGCACTAGCATAAAAATGGTGACGTACTCGCTGTCTAAGACAGGAATGATGTTTAGGCTTTTTCTCATTGCATCGGAGCACTGCGCATAAAGCTGTGATAACCAGATTGTTGCCGACATTGGTTTTGGCTACCTTCGCCATGCTGCCGTGCGTCCTCCGATGCCACCAAACAACGCTTCGTCTGGTTTACCTTCGGTGGCCGTTGGTTTTCCTGCCTTCAAGCAAGTGTTTCTTCGCTGTAAAAGAAGCGCCACCACACATGACGTCATCCTTGCGGCCCGTGCCCAGAAATGTTCCCTGCGGAGAAGTATGGATGCCTACGCTGCTGTATTCCACAGATTTTGTCGCGATTTCAATTGCTAGCACAAAAGAACTTTGCGTTCATTGCCTACGAAGTTCACACATGCCGCTCCTTTAAGCTCGGCTAAATGAAAGAAAGTGAAAGTTAACGAAAATCTTATAAACATAATTCAGTGTGAAACGGCTTATGTTCATCAGTCTTTTATATTTTTTTAGGTACAAAGATGGCACCTGTCACGAGACCACTAGGCCATCGCCGCAGGCGATCACGCCTCGTGTTAGACTGCAACACATTCTCACTCTGTGTGTTGCACATCGTCTCTTCCATCAACAAATGCTACTATCAAGCTAATATTCGCGCTTTGATCTGCGTGGCGGTTGTGACAGAGAGATGTGCGGTGCATGCGTTGGCGTTCACAAAGCTGTGGCACTAAACACGAAACTAGAGCAATACGCGCTGGCGTTGACAGCACTGCTGCAAAAACAGGGCACCGGAGCATAGGCCGCCGGCGTAGAGTGGGTAAATTGGTATTGACGATAAAAAAGTTGACGGCGCACATAACTGGTTCCCTGAGTTAGTGGAAACCTCAATCGCGATTTCAGGTACGTGGTGGTAGTGTACACCTGCAAAAAAATGTGCTTCCACACAATAGTTCGTGCTTAGCAAACCTAAAGGGCCAGCAATTTTTTTATTTAGTTGTCGGAACCTGAAGGAGAGATGTAAATTTCCCTTTAGGGGTTTTCAAAGAATAAAAATTAGGTGTGTTTAAAACCTCACTATTTTGCGAGCAGTTGTGAGCACCATCATGTTATCGCACCTACACAGTGAAATTTCTCTTCTGGTCAGGAGCCTAAATTGAACAAAAAGTAGGAGGGAAACCTCGTTCCCCTGTCCAAAATTCTGATTATTATATTTACTTTCGTCATCGTTATTTTTTGCTTCCCTTGGGATCTTTTTTCTGCCGACTTTTTTTTTCATTTTCGTGGGATGCTATGTAAAGTACTGCTGCTGTTTTATCTTTCGCATTCTCTTCAGATTCGCATAACCATTGGCCCCGCTTTCGACTTATCCGTATCAGCAGTCGCAGACTCCCCTGCCGGACACGAGTTGCTTAAGGTCTAAGTTCAACACATTATTATCCTTCCCACATCAAGCATCGCTCTTGCGATTGCATGATCGCCAATAGCGTAATCTCTTCTCTTTCCAGTGAAGAGCCGCCGTGCTGGCTCAGTGGTTACGGCGTTCGGCTGCTGAACCGAAAGACGCGGTTTCGCTGCCGGCGCTGCAGTCGTATTCAAGGGGCCTATGCACTATGCGATGTCAGTGCACGCTAAGGAACCTCAGGTGTTCGAAATTTCAGGAGCCTCTCATCATGGCGTCCCTCATAGCCTGAGTTGCTTTGGGACGATAAACCCCGATAAACAAAACCAAACCCAACCTTCTAGTGAAGCACATTTGAAGATCGTAGTTCTGAATCCACTTGACCAGAATACAAGTAATCTTTCCGTAACTATGATGATGAACTAAAGCTTGTGCTTCAACCTAATGCTATGAATCCTGCACACCTACTATTTCATAGCTCTATTAGTCACACAGCCACCACTTCATTTCTTGGGGTGAGTGAGAAGTAGCGTGTAAGTTTCTCAACCAAAAGAAAGTCGCGGCGAGTACTGAAACTCTCGGCAGTCAACAGGCCCGCAATTAGCATCGTTAGAAACATACGCGTCCTTAATCGGAATCACACCTTTTATATATAGTTGGTCCTAGTGGAATGACGGTGTGGGCAAGTTTACGCAAATGCATGGCGTTGTTTGTCGAGCTCCGATCGAACGAGAACCCTTGCCCAAGGAGAGAGGGTCAAATTGTTGAAGAATGTGAGGAATTTTTAGTAAATATGGCGCCTGCTTTTTTATTACAAGGAGAATAAAAGCAATGATGCCGCATCTAAATGCCTTTTTTTATCATTTATCATATTCGCTCTATGCGGCAATAAATGACAAGACCTAAAAATCAGCTTTCTGAATGAAGGCACGGGAAGAATTTAGGGTGGGCTACATGTGTTTCTTGAAGTTGAGCTCCCGATCGGGAAAACACAAAAAGGAATGGAACGGCATTCAAATATATTGGGGAAAACCAAGATATCATACTAAAAAAAAGAAACATTTGGAAACATCTGAATATCTGGGCAAAAAAAAAAAGCTTGTGAGTGCATTTGTTAAACCGAGGAACTGAAATATGAACTCCATGGGGAAGAGGGGTGTGAAGTTTTTTTTAGAAAGACAGGCGCCATGTTCTCACATTGTTTACTTATAATGGTATGAACCACAGTGGCTTAACAAATCGGGCTATTTCTCGCTGCCACTTGACTGAAACCGACCACTGAGAACTGGGAAGTGGTCCAGGAAACTCGCTTATGGTTCTCTAATGCATAAGGCGCATGAATACAAACAAATGCGATTTCCACAACGAGAAGCTCATGGAAAGCTTCAAAGTTTCCCGCTTTTGCGGGCTATCACATGCGACAAGCAGCACATTTTCCAGCAGCCATATAATCACTGTCATTGCTACTCCTACCACAACGAGTGAATTGCAACGCCTCACTGAGGAGTCTGGCGGCTTAGCCTTTTATGTGCACTTTATCTTCCCCACACGAAAGTGCATGCTGGTATCACCTGCCTAGGCGAACTATGGAACGGCCAAGAAATCCAACGTTATTGACATTGTCCTTGGAATCGTTGCAATGCAACCACTCAGCGGAGATATAGAAGCATTCTAGTATCTCACACGGGCTGTCGCCCCTTGATGATCCGTAGAGCGCGGACGTGGTTATATTGCCTAGGCGGAATGAAATTGCATTGCCGCAGTTTTACGAAATGTCAGAGTTGAAGCCGGAATGGTTTATCAGGTTCCGTTTCAACGGCAGTATTAATAAACGCGATAGGGAAACAAGGAGCGAAAATATTTTATATTCTGTGGAATAACTCGAGTCACAATGAATATTTATAAAATAATCAAAGTTCAATATTCGGGCCTGCATAAACGAAACAAATGCCTAAAATGTAGCACCGAATATTCAAACACATCACTGCCCCATGGAGGGTGTGATGAGTCTGAGTAGGCTATACAGAGCGGAATGATGAAGCTCTACTAGTTAGAGAACAATAAACACTGAACAGCACATCTATGAAAGAACGTGCAGGAAATGTTATATTTAAGTGGGGTTGCATTCAGAAAAATAATATCATATTGACCACACTCGGCCCATAACTAAAACAAAATTTTCCCCTATTCGGTGTGAACTAAAATTGGCTTCGTATGTAATAAATATGGCTATGATTTTTCACCCTCTTCTGTCCTCGAATGATTGCAATGAACTACTATTCTCACTTGTAGTATAAGATGTTCAACTCTTTCTGCAGATTTACCACACACTGCACATGTGTCATGTTCTTGATTAAATTTCTTTTCGTAGATTAGCGTTTTATGGCACCCTGATCTAGATTAAAAAAATAGGGCGGTGCCTGTTGAGTGAGTGAATAAACTTTATTGCTCTAATAAAGGAGTCTTGCTGCTTGCCCGAAGATTGCCGATGTCTTCCAGGCTGGGCCTGGTTGGCACCCCTAGTCCAAGGCACCACTGTCCCTGGTCATCCGGCATGCGTGGCTCACTAGGTTTCTTTGGACCTTGATCTGGCTGCTGGTTAGCCGGTCCTCCCACTGGTCCGCATTTGGCTCTTTGTTACCTCAGAAAACTACATTGTGTACGCATTCCCATGTGATATGATACAGCGTGGGGGTTGCCCCGCACCACGGACATGTATCTCTATACTGCTCCGGATATATCTTATGTAGAATGTGAAAGTTGTGGAAGGCTCCTGTTTGGAGTCTTCTCCAACATGTCGCTTCATATTGTGTTAGCAGAGGCTGGGGATATTTGCGTCTTCTGCCTTTGATGCGGTTGAGGATAGCTACGTACGTGAGCTCTACCGTTATCTCCGGGCCGTCCGAGGCATTTCACGCACCAGCTCGGATAGTAAGCTCGCGAGCTAGCTTGTCCGCCTTCAGATTGCCTTCGACTCCGGCGTGTCCCGGTACCCAGTAGATCCTATGTTGAATCTTTTCGTTGGTTCACTGCGTTTTCAAGAGAATCCTTAGTGCTTTCTTGTTGATGCTCCCTACCATGTAGCGTCTGCACGCTTCTTGATATCATACAACGATTCCTACCTGATTTGCCTCTCCCTATTTCTATATAATTCTGCAGTCTGCTTCTTATAAATTGAATTAATCTATTTCCTACCTTCGGTGTTCTTTTACCTGTCGCTTAAAACTTTTTATTTCTTTGTCCCTATTTCCTGCATACTTACTGGTTAGTTTCCTAGTCCTTTTTCGCCGCAGTCATTCTACGTTCTGTCTGTATAAATACATAAACGCCTTTGCTGCCCCTATTATTGCCCAATTGCTTAAGGCGCTTTACCTATTATATTTTACACTGAGTTTCCTGTGATTTGAACGATTACCAACCCATGTCTTTGTGACAACGCTTCATCTGGGAGATTGCCGTGGCCGTGTAGTGCTAGCCTTTCAACAGCTCTGATTATTTCTAGTCACGATTGAGCTTGTGTCCTAAGGCCCAGAATCGCATGACGAAACGCAATCCCTAACAGCATTATTCCTTTCCAAATACTTCTCATTACTTCATACCTTTTGTACCCCCATAATGCCCTATGCTTCATTACGGCGGCACAAAAGAACCTTAAACTCCATCTGGAGCTGAAGCCTTTGCTATTATTCCCATATATCCCAATATGAACCCCATTTTGGTGAAAGAATATTTACTTCTTATCTTAATAAAGTTTTTATTCTTTTGGGTTGCTCGTCATATTTTATTATAATGTACGCTCCTCCATCAGTGCGCCTTTTGATGAAATGAATGAAAGGCCACGCTGCATTTGCTTCGCCGATGACGAGCTTGGAGCTTTCTTTACTGGGTGGCGCGACTGTGCTTTGCATTCCTTAGTTGAATCGGAAACTGCGGTCCGTTAGAACTAACGTCTGCGAGACATAGTAGGTGAGCGTTCCCTAACAGGTTTGGAAGTGGAAACTGAAAAGGACACTGCGCTATACCTGAATTGTTCAAATGATGTCTGGCGGCTGGAACTACATCAGGTTTACGTTCATTTTAATCAATTGCGTTGCGACGCAACGCAATGATTGAACGCGAATGAGATGTGACGTAGGACCGCTACGCTGGCCATGTCCTACCGGAATTTCGATATCGGCATCAGCACCGAATGCTTCAGCTCGGTTGGTAACTTTTATGTCGCCCAGATGTTGTTTACTTCTGTTAGAAGGCCACATTTGACTGGTTTGCTAGCAAGTACCAACATTTTGCAGGCGTGTGATGGTAAACGCACGCGCAGTATTATGTTCGTAAGCTCATTCTCTTACATGTGCATTTCTTTCTATTTGCTGCGGACTCGCTTGAAGTCCACCCACCGCTTCCGTTTACTACTTTACTAATGCACTAGGCGTGCGAGCGGGTTCTGTAGGTTGTGTAGGCAGCGATTTTTTGATGGGGACCCATTCTTTATTTAGATTTATAGATTGCAGTTTCGTGAATCGTTTGTGAGCAAGTCGCGATTTCGGAGATGTTCATGGTGTCCTCTGGGAGGTCCTTTTGTCTTCTCTTCCTCCAGACGACTGGTCTGACTGCCTTGGAAGTGCGGGCGGGTTTTATTCGCTTGAGGCAAATACAGATATGAATATGATCGCTGCCCCAAGTGTGATAGTGTGCTTCAAATATTAATGAAGAATGGGAGTCCCTAATCGACCAAGTCAAGTTGAGATTAGTAATGCCTTGACTTTTTACTTCTGCGTACCTCTTATCCTGGACGTTGGCTCGTGCTATTGAGAAGCTCCAGACTGACGTCTTCGCCTATCCACCGTAGTTCTAAGCTTACCGAGTTGTCACTGTTGTAGACCCAGACAGTGCGCCGAGCGTTATATTGTCTTTCGACGATGAGAGGGTCTGTTGGGTAATCACTTCAGATGCGCGTTATCTTCGCAAAATCTTCATCCCTACTTTTTCGAGTGTACGCGTGCAGATGGAGCATATGATAACCTTGTGTTTCAATCGATTGCCGGCGATTTTGACAGCCATCCCTTCACAGGCGTTATTGCTGGCGGTTTCTGTGGAGATCAATATGTATCTTACATGTAGCTCTTCTTCATGTAGATCGCTGCACGGCCCTTATGGACTGTGCTTCCAGTTTTAGTTTTTACCATGTATAATTCTTGAAAACTACAATTAGGACAATTTCACTGTGTTTTCGCTCTTAGTGAAAAACAATTCTCTGGCGTTTCCTGGCACTGTTTATGCTTGTTCGGCATTAATAGACACCTTTACCCTCAGAACATAGGATAAATATTGTTCCTACCGCTCCACTCAAACCCGTATAGTCAGTGACGAAAGGGACTTTGAGATCACGATTTAGAAGTGCATGGCTCTACAGTGTAGCGTCAGAAGCCCGCGAAAAAAATACTGCCTTGACGTGCAGTAGTTTGTTTGTGAAAACGGTTGGCGACGTGTACACCTGTGGGCCATTTTCAGATTTTTTGTAGCTTATAGAGATAGGTTTTCATTGAACGTAGGGTCCGTGTCTTTGAAACGTGGTAATTAATCAACAAAGACAGCCTATTGGTCTGCTGTATCTCTTTGAATTGAAACCCACCGCTATGGGTATGTTTGCGCCCGCTTCCTCGAGCTCAGGAGAAGAACACGATGACCTATCACCAAGCTCGAAAACAATATATGATTGTGGACTGCTTCATTGAGGACGTTGAAATGTTTAAAGTTCCATGTTATTGATCCAGAGCTTACGCAAGAAGTAACGTTCACGAAAGTGCTGTTCCAGAAGTGGAGACTGGTAACAACCGCAAATATTAGTGCTATTGCTGCTGCGACATTGCTAGAATATGCTGATTCGAGCGAAGTGCTTGCGGAAGTAAATATATCTCTACTAAGGCTTTTTGGGAAGCTTTTTGAGTGGTTTTCCGAGGCCCCCTTGCTAACAACAAGGTTCAGTTCATTGAATTGCATTTTGTTTTTTTGTGGCATGAAAGCGTTGGGGGCGTTTTAAAGCACTTAACGTTCAGAACTCATAGCAGTTCTGATCAGTCTACCAAGCACTACTGACTGCTAAAATAGGAGAGATATTGCTGACGAAGGAAGCACTAAAGTTCACAAAGGCAGGAAAAAGAAATATTTATTTGCAGTTACTATACGTTCTGACCACTGAATTCGGTAATGTGTGTCACTTTGGTCTAAAAAGCCATCCCTTCGTTGGTGGCTGACATGTTTCACATAGTCTCATCACTATATCTTTGAGTGTAAATTATGTACCCGGTTGAGCAAAGCATAAAAAGTCCGCATAATTTCAGAAGGCTGTGGCCCTGCGGACGTGACAGTTGCGTGGGCCACACGAAACGAAACTATTCCATACAAATTTGAGTTCTCTTTAAACGATTCCAAGAGCCATTCGAGTGTCACGAGCTTGAAGAAAGTTTTCAGAATGTTCGCAGTTCTTTCTTGAGAGCCGTTCGGTCGTTAGAACAATCATGTCAGCGTTCACTGCAATCATCTTACGATGAAGTAGAGTAGTGACGTGAGCACCAGGAGTCCACTGAAGACAGGTGACGATGCGGCGCTTACCCAGCCTATTGAGGGACAAAGAAAATACTCTCGGTAAGAACTTCGAGGTAGGACATAGGTTATTAGAAGTCCGATTGCAGTGTTCCTGTTTGGGACAATATTTTTAGAACTGTCAGCGAGCAGTAATACACATTTTCACGGGCATTGCTTGCAAAACCTCCAGTTTACACCTTGCGGTACAGTTAAATATGTACATTCCTTGCCACTAATAAAGCGGCGCACGAAAACATGCACGAATTACTGAAACTGGTGGTCATTAAACAATGTCGAAGCGAGAGCTCAGAGGACCGCTTATATTCGCACCCCGTGAGCTTATTGAACTAAAAGAAAATGTAGCATTTGAACGAAATAGGCTTTATGGATCAGTGACAAGAAATTCCGCCGGAGAGGAAAGCGCTGGTCATCTGTTTTATAGGCGTAAATTTTGCACGTTGGCTAGTAGATTTGATGTAATGTGATTTCACACTCAAGAAAATATATTCGTATTGGTCATTAAGAAAAAAATTATTCGTCGCTTCTACAATCGTAGTAACGTTCTACTGATATAACACAATATCTTAGCCACGTCAACTTTTGTGCTCCAGACAACGGTTTAAAATGTCGCGCGGGACGAGGTTTGTTATTCATCACGTGCAACACGAAGCATTCGAGGAGCGCTTTTTTCTAGATTATGGCATAAGCGTATTTTGTATATGCCTGTAGGTAAACCTGCGTCTAGGTGGAGGAAGCTCAGCTTAGTTAGCATTTAACGAGACAGGCAGCTGTTTCGATAGGTATATTCTTGGAATCTTACCTGGAGGTGGCATCGTGAGAGTGCGGTACGCGTTCCATTCGTAGGACGTGCCTTTAACTGTGTTGCGGTAGTGAGCGCTAACGTTGTAATGTGCTTCGGGTTTCAAATTGCCGATTATGTATTCCTGGCTTTTAACGGCGGCGTAGCCGCGGTGAGTGCAGGTTTTCTGGGGAGAACCGAGGAGGCAGACAATGAAGGAGATCAGGCCTTCTTCGAACTTTGACTTCCACGTTGCCTGCAGTGACGTTGAGTTGAGGGGCCGCAGGTTGAAGTCTGTAATCACGGCAGCTGTAATATTTAGAAAAGGAGTTAAACTCTGCAATCAGCTACTTTGGCTTCGTTTTTGTCGAGTGAAGGAACTCTATCTCTTGCTTACAATTTCAACAGAATCGCGCAATATTTCTTGTGGCACTTAGAAGAGGAATCTCCACAGGTAAGCAGCAATCCCAAGCCACCTCGCTTTGGTTCCAAGACAAAACGAGACATCATTCTACACTCCGAAAGATGTCCACCCCGTTACAACATATACGCAGGTGCACGTCATATCTGGTTTAAGGACAACACGGAAGCCCTTGGGTGAGAGTGAATCAGTTGTAGATGGCTCTCAGTGAAAAAAGTTCGTTGCAGTTAATGCCGATTTTCTCCTCGCTAGATAATCTGTCATGGGCCTGCTGTAGGCCGGGAAACTATTTTGTGTTTTTCATACTCAGCACTGCAACATTTTGTCTGCGGAGCGCGAGGCGACAATTTTCATAACTTTGTTGCTCTCACCTGCTGAGCCGTTATTCGCACGTTTCTGAAAGCCGTCGCCTCACCCTCTAGTGTACGTTTAATTCGAACTTGAAGCCGGGACAACAAGATAGAAAGCAATTAACGCGTATGAAAGTGTGCTGTCATAGTGTTTGGTTAAAGTAAATCACAAAATGGGTTTTTGTTTGGATTTAAATGGATTTCATGATTACGTAACAACGACCACTGCGGCAGTGTCTGTGATCGACAAGGGAGATGCTGTTGTCTCCTGTGGCATCGTCTATGGTATTTCCCGCGACATAGACACATATATTTTATGCGACCGACAAAGGAGATGTTATCGATATTAGAGAATGGCGGGAATCTTGTGCTACATTTCCTTGATCGCTATTTTACTGTATGAAGTATATTGCCATCTCAACACAAAAATGTCAACGAAACTACAGGCTGATAAATTTATAGGCTGACATAAGGAATCATTTTTAACTCTAGCGAAATAAGATTATATTTAACGACCACTTTTATGCACATCGGAGGAAACCAAGCTTGAGAAAAAAAAACTTACATAAACCGGAAAGAGATTCAATCTCCACGCCTCTGCTGCTGAGGACAGCCTCCTGAAACAGAGAGAGAAAAACATAAGTCATGCTGCAGTCAACATGAATCAATAAACTGCCTAGCGTTAAATGCGTGAATGCAGCAGGTATGCAGGTATGGTGCAGATTTATTGCGCGCACAAACGAGTGGAGGGCTTCAGATATCATTGTCATCGTCACCTCGGCTAAGCACACTGCAAGACACAGGCCTCTCTCATATTCCTACATTAAGCCACTCTTGCATCAGCTGTGACCAACCCTATCATTAGTTTTTAAATTACCGTATGAACAGGGGTTATGATTTCTCTAGGTTTGATTTACCTTCTGTATGTCAACCATCTATAACATCTGAAATAGATTTATTGATTCATGCTTTTAAGTCAAAGGACCTGAAGAACTCTCTAAAGTAGAAAGGCGCGATGACATGACAACTTTACAAAACGTTTATTAAGGGAGAAGAAGCGAGAAAAAAAGTGTTATCTGCCACGTGACAACTTTGAGATTACCGCGTATTTTCAGGTGCCGCTTGGAGAAAAGTATGAATCTTCTCTGCTCCGTTCCTGGGAAACGCTTTCTGAAGCTGTCCCGACCTTGTTATTGTCACCCGTATCGATATATTGTACAGTCGAACATATGTAAGTTCGAAATGAGGGAATTGAATCAATAGTTCAATCAAATAAATAAATAAATAAATAAATAAATAAATAAATAAATAAATAAATACAAATAAATAAATAAATAAATTTATTAATAACTATATAAATAACAGGGATTTCCAAGTAAAAGGACGGAAATAATTCACGGTGCACTAAATGCTTCTCCACATGTTGAATTCACTCTCTGGAGTAAAAAATACAACGCACTTTATAGATGGCGGAAAAAATAACGAGGTAATGATAATTGAAAAATTCGGGTAACAATTTTTTACATCGAAAACAAACAAGTGTGAGTGCATCTATTAAAAATCTTTATGAACTGCGAATTAGTAAAGGTTTTTGAAAAATGAGGAACCAGAATATTTGGTCTTTAATTATGATTGCGAATGACAGCGTTGGTTTGAACATGCTACCGCTGACAGTACCTAGATGCACGCGAACGACCAATGAGATATACGACGTTGCGTTTTGTTCCAGCTATATATTGTTCCCACAAGAAATAACTTCGCTCGGGGATATCGGCATGCATAACCATAAAGCCTGTGCAAAAACGCAATATCAACTCTGCGAACTTCATGCGAGATTTAACACTTACCCTCTTTTGTGGGCTGCTGTATGTCGTCGCGGACAGGCTTGCGACGAGCAAGACATGCGCGAGGAACCGCAAATTCGCTGCCATTGTTTCTCCTGCGACCGCGGTGAGCGAATGACAACGCCCTACTGCGCAGCAACCGCTGGCTGCCTTTTCATTCAGCCCCTTATCTTTCCCATAGGCAGGCGCTCCCAGACGGCACTGCTGTAGACGAGCTATGAAATGCCCAATGCACCCGGTGCAATAGACGTAGCTCTGGCAATCGTTGATGTTGCCACCCCGTGACTCAACTACGATAGGGAGGTATTCAAGTATGGCTCGCGGCAGTCGTCATTGTCTTTCCGATTAGGTTCAAACGCACTCCTGAGAGCCATGTACGACCGGATCGAACAAATGTGTTGGCCGCTCTCGTAAATCGCGCCGTTTCAGAAGAAATCGGTGAGTTTAAATGAAAAATGAATAAACGTGATAGAGCAAGGAAGTAAAAAAAATATTTAGTGTTGGTTGAAAAACTGCGCGAAATTAATTTAGGCTATATTTAGACTCATACATAAAGCGGCTTTCTCGAGTTGAAACACGAGTTAATAGTGCCCGGCAGTGCCCGGCAGTTTGTCGACGTCAGTGACAAACGAAGCCATCAGTCACCGAAAGCAAGGAATGCCAAGGGTAATGTATGTCTATATTTTATTTTGTAGAGTTGATCAAGGGTAATTAGTACTCTAATAGCTTAATGGCTGAAAGAAAAATGTTGACACACACACACGCACACGAACAGTTACAGAACTAAGTTTTGTTGGCTTACGCAGGGAAAAGGCTGAGCGAAATATATATATATATATATATATATATATATATATATATATATATATATATATATATATATATATATATATATATATATATATATATATATATATATATTTAGGACCAGCCGAAACGTCGTGAATTAAATCCTGTTATGTTTCTTCAATTTTTTGTTGTTTTATATTATACTGACCAAATCAGCGGCCAGAAATCACTTTTGGTATATATATATATATATATATATATATATATATATATATATATATATATATATATATATATATATATATATATATATATATATATATATTATATATAATGCGTGTGGGGGACAGTAAACAAGCAAACAAAAATATATCAGTGAACCTAAGAATCTGGGAAAAATGATACAGTAGCTGTCATTGTAACCATAAACTATTTAAAACACCTACGTACGCTGTGCTTCCTCGCTGCGCCACTTAATCACCACTCGCGCTTCTGGAAACACCTTCTTATCAAACACGCAGTTCTCGATGAACTACGCACAGAAAGCCGTACATTGACTCGAAAGAGGGCGTTTGTTCTAACACTTATTTGGCTCAGATACCGGAATCGCTATTGCCGACAGAGGACTGCAATGGCTAAGCAGTGTTTTTCTTAGCCAGTGCTAATCTGGAGAGCCTTGAGACGACACAATGCCGTCTGTTCGTCACGGCAATGGCCCGCGGCTGCCAAACAAGTTCGACAGTTGCTAGCTTATCGGGTACATATCTTACACTCAATAGCTTGGCCTCTCGTGAGTCCACCTCCGTTGCAGACACACTGCCTACAACAGGCATGTGCGTGACCGGCGACACATCGTCGAAAATAGATAACCTGCACAACACAAAAGGGGGATTTTTCTGTTCTCAGTGGGAGGAACAGTTCATGACGCATTTAATGTAAACAACATTAATCATTTAACGAGGTGGATTTGTCAGATGCCGCGCCTCTTGTGAACTTTCTTTCATTGAGTTTGCTTTTGAGTGACAAAAATATTGTGAATCGTATCTGAAGCGAGGAAAGTATGCGGTGACAAAAAGATTATCAGAATTTGGCACGAAATTTTGGGTGAAGTTATAAGTATTATCTTGCCTACGTGTGAAAAAAACACGTATGAAATGCATCCCGGCATGTTTACAATTAAATGCAGCTCATAGGTGAAATAGTTAATACAGGCTTCTGGCCATATTATGCCGGTAAGAGTTTGAGCGTTAAGTGTTTCTCTCATGTCCGCCATCCAGCACACTACGCGGTTTGATATAACATTAAGAAAGAGGTGGCGATACTGCGAGAGGCTTATCGCCAACTTTTAAAGGCATATTTATTGCAGGGCTTGGGTTCATTCTCAATGTCGCACAGATTGAATAAAAAACAAAGATGCAAGCGTAAAAACGAAAAGAATCTGCTTAGTACACAGTGAAGTCGATCAACAGAGAATCTTCAAAATAAGCGCAAGCAAACAATATTTTATCCTCAGGTGGCTTTTCGCAGGACGCACTTTGTATATCCCGTTGATCCAGTGACGCCGGTGTGCAAAGCAATTCAGAGTATCCTATCCGCGCATTGGGTGGAAGTTTGCAAGACGTGGTTGAACGTTCACTGCTTTACGTTTTCGCGTGTGCTGATGTCATCTCTTACGTGATTTCAACCACCGTATGGATGTGCTGCGAAACTTCGCCATCATGTTGATAGCACTTAACTATTTTTCCAATGAAGCGGGACATTCTGTGAAAAAGCAACGTCCCGCTCTTGATAACCTTCACAGAAGAGAGAGGAGGAATATACCGAGAGTGGTGAAGGCCGCGGCGATGGGTCCAGCTACCATTCCAGTGATGTGACCTAGCCGACAGATAATAAGTGCATTGACACTGCGTAGATTATCAGTCTGCTTTTAATCGGTGGGTGACACTGCATCATGTGCAGATACGATGAGGGAATTCATAGATATTGCATGTAAGGGCCTCGCGTATGTGTAAACCACTACGGAAAAAAGCAGTCACCAATAGCTCTTTGTTGAAGCACGTACCTTTGTTCCGTAGACGCACTTCTGAGCGGTATTTAACAATTTTCAGCATTTCCAACACAATTTTGACGATACACTGAACAAATGAGATAATCATTGCGTGTCCACATATTTAATATATGGCTAGCTATAGAAGATGCAAAAGATACCTCCTAGGGGAGGCACCTTTATCACGGGAATAATCGTTTATCACGCTCAATAAAATATAAACTTATTTGAACCTCTGTTACAAGCAAGGTGAACAGCACCACCGCATTCCTATATCCGTTCGCAAAAAATTAAACTCATGCTGTGTATGGACTGAAAGAGACTGTATACATCGAAAGCTAGCTTTCATAATTCTGAGGTTGTTTCGTATTAAGATGCCACCGGAAGTTTATGTGCGGGACAAACTACTGCCAAGTAGAGCCCAGGAATTCTAGCTCAGAGATGGGGAAAGCAAGAGGTTCGAACTTTATTTCACTTGCGTGTTCGCTTAACTTTATCTGAACTGCTAGGAGCTGTAGTGCAGAAGAATACATCACTAAAAACAATGTAATGAAGTAATCACCGATACGTTCCTCTGTTTTTGGCCGTAATATATCAAATATCAGAAATACGCAAATCATTTTAAGGCAGAAGCCTTGATTTATGTTATTTGCTGCATCTATTTCAACTGCACAAAATGAGGGCAGAGTGATAAATGTGCATGAAGCTGTCTCAAAAGACACTTCTATTTTCCCATCCAAGAGTACAGAAAAACAAGAGCAGTTTCTCTTCCTTTCATACATGTTTGCACAGTACCAGTGCTGAGTGCAGAAAATTGGTGGAAGATGTTTTACTTGCTACAACATTATGTGCTTGAATAGCTACGGGGTAAATGCTTCATAAGGTAAGGTGGGCCCAGCTGGCAAAGTACAGGGTTAATTGGAGAGACATGGGAGAGGTCTTTGCCCTGCAGTGGGCGTAGTCAGGCTGATGATGATGATGATGAAGTGCTCTATGCCCAGAAGTTGGAAATTGAGAGAGTAACGAAAAGGCTTGAAATAAGGTTGAGCACAACGTAAAGTACTGCGGTAAGGAAAATGCTAGATGTAACTTTAAGGCGGACTAAAAGAGCAGAGTGGCTGAGGGAACAAATGCGAAGTGGTGATATCCCATCCAAAACCCAAGTGACATCCGTGTGGGGAGGGAGTGTAATGCGAAGAGTAGATAACAGGAGGTCCTTCAGAGCCGATAGGATGAGGCAAACTTAGTGGGGGGCGCAAGACAGTTATGTGGACGAAGTTATATAATGAAGACAACGGGAATAAGGTGGCCACATATTTGCACGAGAGGTCACCTTGAGAGCGCTTTGTCCTGCAGTAGACGCAGTGAGGCTGATGTTTATGAGAATGATGAATTGCATCTAGTAATGCAAGTACCGAATGATGCAAAAATACACCGTAAAGTCAGTTGCTTCACAATGGTTCACTCATAGTGAGGGCTCAAATAAGATGCCGTGTTCGTCGCTAAAAAACAACGACATGAATTACAGTTTCAAGATCTTTTTTTCCGGCAGATACTGTTCACATCGATTTTTAGCGATGTTAACTGTGATAATTCTCGCGCTTTCGCCTGGTTCTCCCCGTTCGGCAAGTAAAAAAAGGAGGGAGTGGTGAATTGTCATTGAGAATATTCAAGGAGAAAATTATAATTCGTGACGTATAACCACAAGTTAACATTACGTACGTTCCTCGGGAACATTACTGAGAGCTCAAGGCAGAAATTTACGTTTACGACTGGCACTTTCTTTTCCATTGCCACTTTTCTGCCGGTTTTAAGTATAAAAATAACAGTTCCTGGTACTAGTGGCTGGCACATTTACGAAGCACAATTTTCAAACAAGCACACTGGAATAAAGAACAAACGCACAAGAACAGTGAGGTTCTACGTTGTCATCATCGCGCGGTTTAATGTCTATTATGGCCGACTATATCCGTTTGCAAGCGACGTTTGCAAGCGAAGTTATCACGAGTACACCTTGAACCCTATGAGGTACGGAGTGCGGAATCTCTTTTGAGAATTATTGGCGTAGTACGTTAGAAATTTCTTAAAAATGAAGATGCCTGCGTGACATTGCATGCCGGTGGGCCATGAATTGTCGAACCAAGTAATGATGAAGAAGTCTTTTCGAGAGGGGTTGCATTTGCTGGGCGCTGTCCGGGTTGGTACCGCTCGTTGCCTGCCAAACGGGCGACGGCGTTCTCGCGATTACAACGCACAGGTGGAGGTATAGCGCCAAAGAAATGGTACACGCCGGAGAGCGGTTTGCAACAGGAAGAGAAGAAATTAACTCCCGAAATACTTGCTTAAACTAAACGCGATGTAGGCGCGCTAGCACATTGACTTTGCATAAATTTTTGTATCTCAGTTAATCTTGGTGTTTGCGCTGCCAGGGTTAAATCACTTGTTAAATATGGGCAATCAATTTTTTTCATACGCAGGAAATACGGAAGCATGCGGTCTTTCGGCTCCGCTTAAGTAGTAATGAGGAGCACACCAGAGACTTCTATTATTGTTTTTTGTTCTTTCCGGAATTTTGGTTATATATGAGTATTTTTTTTTCATTCCATCTCTCCCCTACTATAAGCAAAGGGAGATTTCCCTGTCTGTTTTGCCATTTATCAACTGTTGTATTTGTCTCTTTTGTTAATTAACCCCCAGACAAGGCGGCTTTTTCGCTAGCAAGGTATTTAGTGCAAACGTGAATTAGGGGCGCAAGCACATTGCCTTTCAGTTCGGTTTTTGTTTCTGGATGAGTTGCGCGCGGAAAGAAGTTGCTGAAGACGACATCCAGAGCCCAGCACGTGAGACTGGCAGGTAAGCACGCGGGATGCTCTGCTACGGCGATAGTCAAAAGGTAGCACGCCCGAATCATATCGCGACTCCTTACTCACTATCAAAACTCTATCCCAATGATTACGACCCGGAATGCGCACTATGTGGCCAAATAGCCACGTACGATGGCATATTGTGTAACTGTAAAGAGCAGACGCCATCGGAACCTCTAATACAATTTCTACTCTCCAGCAATGGGCGGCCGTGTTGATCAGCTCAGACCTGGGCGTTTAAACCCAGGCCATTGAATGAGCTACTGAGGTCGCTGTCAGCCGTGGACTGATGGCCACCAAGCACGGACCATCTGCATTTTGCCTTCTGAAGAAATAAAGGTTTTTCAATCCAATCGCAGGGATGGTGTGTAGGCCTAATGCAGTGGCCAACAAAGCCGATGTGTTCGCGCTGCCCCTGCTTCGATACCCACGAGCTGCCATAAATTAATTTAATTTAGTTTATTTGTGCAAGCCTACACCCTCGCACCTCATAGAGCCGCATTCGCATACCGTTACGGACCTCAGCGTCAGGGTCTTGGTGCGAAACAAAAGATGAACTCGTGGACATCAGAAAACTTCGATTGCCTTTAGAAAGCAGTCCCCTGCCACAGCTAGCATAACATGAGAGCCGAACGGGAGTAAGTATATAGCTAAGGAGCAGGTAGGAACATCGGCTAAAAGTATACGAATATAAATAAAAAGCAAGAAACTGAAAATAAAAAGGTTAACACCAGTAAAAGTACAAATAGACTAGATCAAAATAAGGAAAAGGAAGCAAAAAGGAAAGTGTAAAAATAAAACGAAGGGTTCACAGACTACCTCACCGTGACAAGTATATGTAAGCATAAAGTGCGCCACCTGAAAGGTGTAGCGTATGCTAGGACGGCTCATAATTGTTGATAGCCGCACCCATGGACTGGCTTGAGTTGGGGATAAGAATTAATGGTCAATATTTGAGTAATCTGCTGTTCGCTGAGGTAGTTGCCATGATAAGTCACTCAGGATATGAAGTGCAAAGCATGGCCAATGAGTTGTACAAGCAGAGCAGAACGGTAGGTATGAAAATTGATATTCAGGAAACCAAAGTATAGTGTTCATCAGTCTTGGAAGAGAACAGCAGTACACAATTGGTAACAAGGTGCTGGAAGTGGTAAATGGATATGTCTATTTGGTCCAGATAGAGACCACAGATCCGAATCACAGGATCAAATTAACTAGAAGAATAAAAATGGGGTGGAGCTCATTTGCCAGGTTCTCGCAGATCATGAATGGCGGTTTACCAATGTCTACCAAGACGAAAGTATATAACAGCTCTATTTCACCTGAATTAATCTATAGGCAGAAACGCGGAGGTTATCGAAAAGGGTTCAACTTAAGGAAAACGCAGCGAGCTATAAAAAGAAGAGCGATAGGTGTAACGTTCCGAGACAGGAAGAAGGCAGAGTAGGTCAGGGATTAAACACGGGTGAATGACATGCGAATGAAAGGCTTGGAACGTTCCAATTCTTCATTGTGGCAAACCAGTGGTTAAAAAAAAACAGCTTTCACAGAACCTCTGTTCTTCTAGAGAACAAGTAGGAGGGTAGTAAACATCACTGCTCTTAGCAATAAAATTTTGCTAAAATGTGCTGTTACATGCAAACTGCTTCCTAAAGTTGGTAATAATTATTCGCAAGCCGTTCTGAAAGCTTTTTTTTGTCTTGCATTTTGAGGCCTCATGCGCCATGAGGACTCATGGCTCATGACTAGGTTCAATGTATCGGTTCCAGACTTTTAGTGCGAAAGCACTACTTCACAAAGAGGCGATATTTGTCTGAGGCCTCTCAGATACCTACAGAAATAAAAAAAAAATATTGACTTCACTCGGTTTCAAACCCGCGGAGGCGCTAACGGATAAGCTTCGCTGGCCACTGCAAGAGAGCACTTTTGTGTCGCCACAACGTTTTCTTTATTGCATGAAAAAACATGCTGCAGCGATCACGCCTGGCGTTAAACTGCCACACTTTAGCTCTGTGCATTGCACGTCATCGTCTTTATGAACTTCGGTCCATGCGCAAAAGTCACAATTAGCCTCCTACCACGCAAACTCTGCAGGTGGACTTGAAGCCTCTGTGACATAAAAGGAAAGGAAGCCCGCGTAACTTTCCTGGTCCCGTGGACACCTCATTTGCGCTTTGAAGTAGGTGGCGGTAGTGACAGAGACGTGTGCGCTGGGTACGTTGGCAGAAACGAAGCACTCGTGCAAGAGCCCGCTGGCGTTCTTTGGGTAAATTGTCAATTAAGATGAAAAAAGTTGAAGACTCAGTTGATTTAGAGGAGGCGAGTAACATGGTTGAGATTATAAAACGGGCGTGGCAAGCCCAGGGCGACTCATTCTGCTCGGAGATCGAAAGCGCACCTGGGCCTTCACGCCAACAAAAGTTGGCGGTCGTGTCCACAAGCAAAAACCTGTTTTCGCACATTATTTCGTGTTTTTTAGTTGTTTCACAGAGGGTGTGCTTTTTAATGGACTTCATTATTAGAAGTTTTAGCCACGCTCATCGGTGTACGCACTACTGTTTGCTGCTAAACGAACGTATGAAATGGCAAACAAACAAACGCTACAAAAATTCAGTGAGATAGCAAAGAATATGTTTATTTAAATTTGTAGTAAGTTTTGCAGATGAATTTCTTAACGTGTACTGCATTTGGTAAAAGCGATGCCCATTTCAGGGTTACTGGCATATTTACCATACTCTCATATCTGCAGCATAAATAGTCAAATAAATTATGCGTACCACACTAAAGAGCAACAAATCCCCATTTTATCTCACACGACTGCCATTGTGGGCGCAAAATGAGGGTTCCCTACACCATAGAAATACTACCACACAAACATGCGTTCCGCTTGCACGCTCAAGGAGCCTGATGCACTGTAGTAAACTGAACGGAAACATTTCCTGACTTCGAGAGTTTTTCTTGAGTAGTGCCGAAGCTTGGTGCTCAGAGTACTCCTGCGAATGTTCATGCCGCCCATCTTGCGACGAAGTACAGTAATGGCGCCAGAACCAAGAGTCCGCTAGAGGCAAACGACGATGCGGCGCCTTCCCAGCCTAGTGGGGAAGAAAAAGAGATCATAATGGTACTATCTTAGAGTTAGTGCTAACTCACATGTTTCTTTTTGCCATAATATACTTTGACCACTCATTGCGCATTGACGATTATTAATGCGATAAGCCCCATTCATCCGCGAATTCGGCGTATACACAAAAAGTGGCTACTCTAAACCTCATGATCGATAGTCACAAACAGTGGATGATAGCAAACAGATGACAGATAGTTCTTGTTGGAGATTCTAGGACAAAAATTTTGAATATTGGAAAATGTTAAAGGAATGTTATGGAAATATTGAAGGTACTGGTCCATTTTTCCGGTGTGCGGCGAAATCTTTATTTTAAAGTATTTCCACCACCAATATGGAGCAGTTAAGTTTGTCATGAAAAAGGAACGGTAACTTTTTTGACGGCAGCAAAAACGTTAATACCAAAAAAAAATAGAAGCCTGTCTACGGGAGATCTGTGACTATATTGATTGTTATAGCGAAATCTCACGATGTATAAAAAATTGCGTCCACACAATATTTCCCGTTCGAAATGCTTTTGCCTAGACTCGTTGGGTAGGTACTTAATAAAGGATGGTTACAAGACAAACTATAATTTATAGACACTAGGTACTAATTAGTAAACAATAAATAAACGTTAATGGTCAATAACTAAGAGAAAATGAACGTTGATTAAAAATTATTTACAGCTATTCAATAGTTTGTAAAACGTTATGACTAATTGGCACTAAATAGTACTTGGCCGAGTTAACTAGTGCTAAAAACGCGAAAAATGCTTATGGATTAACCGCACGCAAGGACCACAAATGCAACCGGTGATTTTTCTCGTCGTCTTTGTTCACAGTTGTCATGTCATTCATTTTGTTATTTATCAGGCAATAGAAACCTTCCCACGAATACAGAGCAGCGCAAAAACGTACTGGTAGCGCGAAATTGACGCTCATTGAACAGTGTCGAAAGGAGAGCTTAGAGCAGAATTTCAGATAAGACACAGTGCATTGCCTGAATAGAAAGAGAGAGGAAAAAAACTAGCATTCAGGTCAAGCAGTCTTCGCATATCTGTGAGAAGAATCCATGTTTTCGGAGAGCAAGAAGCTGCTGATCTTTTTAGTATCTGTAACTTTCCAGAGTGGTGCAGAACAATATTTCCTCGCATTGAAGGAAAGGAACTGTGGTTAATAAGATCGAAACAAAATCATGTTTGCATATTTAATAATAACAAAAATAAATAATTAATAATAATGTTTCTCTGATATAGCCCAACAGGTCTACCTAGCGAAATATTATTCTCCAGAAAACAGTGGTAAATGTAAGGTCTTGCCCTAAAGGCTCTCCACCCAGCCTCTCAAGAGACATATTAAGAGTTCCTTTATGCGATGTAGAAATAAACTATGCCATCTATCGGCACAGCGCCTATATGCTCTTGGGATGTCATAGCGCGGCGTGCAGTAATAAAGTGGCCACTCCGCTAGGTTCCCTTGAGAGTTAGTGAGTAAGGCAACTTCTAATTGCATATAGATACCATACTGGAGCCTTACCTGGAGGAGGCATCTTGACGGTGCGAGTGGAATGCCACTTGTGGTATGCGCCTTTAACCACTATGTCGTAGCTAGCACTAACGCTGTATTGCGCATCGGGCTTCAGGTTGTCGAACCTGTATTGTTGGCTTTTAGCGTCGGTGGTGTAGTGAGTACACGTCTTGTCAAAGGGAACGAGTAGACAGACTTCAAAGTACATCGTGCCGTCTTCGTACTTTGTCCGCCATGTTGCCTGCAGGGACGTTGAGCTGACGGGCTGTAGGTTGAAGTCAGCAATCACAGAAGCTGTAACATTTAGAAAGCAATTAAACTCTGCAATCATGCCATAATTGCTGCGTTTGTGTCGAGTGAGCGAACTGATGCTAGTATCCCAAAGATAGACAAGAAAACACGACTCATTTCTGGCAGCTATAAAAGAGCGACCTCTACAAGCAAGCAGCAATGCCATGTCGACAAAGGAGCTACCTATTCGGCATTCCTCAAACTCGCCAACCAATAATAATTAATAATTGGTTTTGGGGGGAAAGGAATTGGCGCAGTATCTGTCTCATATATCGTTGGACACCTGAACTGCGCCGTAAGGGAAGGGATAAAGAAGGGAGTGAAAGCAGAAAGGAAGGAAGAGTTGCCGTAGTGGAGGGCTCCGGAATAATTTCGACCACCTGGGGATCTTTAACGTGCACTGACATCGACCAGCACACGGGCGCCTTAGCGTTTTTCCTCCATAAAAACGCAGCCGCCGCGGTCGGGTTCGAACCCGGGAACTCCGGATCAGTAGTCGAGCGCCCTAACCACTGAGCCACCGCGGCGGGGTTGCCAACCACGCTGACTTCGTTTGTGAGATTAAAGAGACAGCATTAAGAACTTGGAATGCTGTGTGCTTTATTTGCAGCGTTTTCCTGGTGTTGCCAAAGGCCAGTCCGGTCAGGCAGTCGCGTGTTAGGTGTGGCTTAAGCGGAACGTCGATGGTCTTTCCCTTATCGATGCAAACGGGGAGATTTTGCGCCAAAAGCCCTTTGCTTCGTGCGAACACTGCTCACTCAATGCCGCGTGGTCTGCATGCGAAGGAAAGTGTTCTCGCACTACTGTACGTGAGGTAAAATTTCTTTTATGTGTAGCTTACTCTACCATGCGACCTCTTCAGTGCTGAGAGCGTGCTCAGAGCCCAAAGCGATAATTTCTACAACTATGCGGCTATCACGCGCCCGCAACCAGATCAGATCCCGCACTTATGAAAACTTTAAAGAACATCTTCTTGGGCGAGTTGGTCACAATTCATCTTTGGTACTAGGCGCGAACACACACAGAACACAAGGAAGGGAACGGCACAGAGCGTTCTGTCCGGGACAGAGCGCTCTATCCCGTTCCCTTCCTTGTGTTCTGTGTGTGTTCGCGCCTAGTACAAAATATGACTTATGAAAACCATCGCAGCAGGCTTGTGGCTCACATATGATGTGAGCTTGAGGCCGTCAGACCAAGGCTAAAACGGGCAGAGTGATGGGATGCCATTTTAATTGAAAAAAAAAGATGTACCAGGAAGCTATTTTTTGCATTAAAGAGCATTTGGTTAGTAGGGAATCAATGGGAGCCAATATGGACTCGCCTGTGAAACGAGACAAGAGTCCATGGGAAACGAGACAAGAGTAAACGTATCTCAGGGTGTGTAAAAAGATGCGAAGTATTAGCCATCAGACTGCGGACTTCTCAGTGACAGTATAGGTTGTTTTATGCAGGGCGAGATCAGAATATAATTTCAAATGAATTGCACTGAATCAAGCTCAACGTGAATATCAATCGTATGGTCTGAGAACTTACAGAGTTTCGCAGGTGCTTCCTTCCACACCTCGCGCTTGGTTAGAGCAGCTTCCTGAAGCAGGGAGAGAAAAAAAAAGCCATGCTGGCGTGGTCAGCACCCAAACCACTCTCTGCTTCACAACTCGTGAAGGTAGCAAGTGTTCATGGCTGATGGAGAATATCTGAAAAGCCAGTAGTGCAGTGCGGTTCATATTTATTTGATATATAATAATATGGGCAGCTTTTATCACTTGTGCAGGCCTAATTTGTTGTGTTAGTTTGCTTAATAGTTTGAGATTTACACAACTGTGAGGTTGTCTATAGATTTCTTAGGCATTCATTTTTTTATAAGAAAGCAATAAACAAGGATTGTTCTATGACATGGAAACTTGGCAACGCTTTTATTAAGAAAGAAAGAGAGTAAGACGGTCCTTCTAATGCACTCTCTAACGCACCTGAAGCTGCGCCATGCATTCCACATAAAATATTTTCTTTTCATTTATTTAAGGATTAAAGAATTTAAAGAAAATCACATCGCACAGCTCCCGTAGTGTAATCCGCTGCACATTGTGTGGATAAACATCTCCAAACGGGAGTGAACGGTGGTTTTCTATTCATGCTGCCATGCGGTTCAAGTTACATCCTTTTTTCTCTATAGGTTTCATCTTTCACGTAGACTTTTGAGTATTCTTTTGAGCCCTAGGCGTTGCAAAACTTCGACACTGGTTTCTTATCAATGACTTCTAAATTATAAAAATGAAAAAATGGTTGTGTTTGCTGTGCTATTAGTTGCAACAGCACTTGTAATTTCGTCCTCTTTAATATACTCGGGACACTAAATATACCTATAATTAAGCGGAACACAATGACGAAGGAGTGACAGAGAAGCCTAAATTTGCTAGTCAACGGTTTGGTCACCTCTGGTTTGTAATCTCCTTACCTATATATTTTTAAAAGTTTCTTGACACCTCTGCGTATTCGGATATAATGATGCATTTTCCTTTACACTCTTTCCAAGTTGATAGGGTCATTAAATCGGCTTTTTACTTGTCCGTACCGGCAATCGGTGTGTCCCCGCCCCGACCACGGCTCATTTAAGTCGAATTTAGACAACTTACAGCACCCTATAGCCAACCTTACTTCGCCCGTACTCCTAATCAACCCTCTATCACCTGACCGATGTGAAAGGCCTATGTAACCCACGCCAGTGGCGACCAGGCTTGCACTCAGAAAAGGCGTCCTGTTGTGGAACCGGTGGCCAGCGCGCTTGGGTTCTTTTTCTTCTCCTGGTTGGTTTTTCTCTCCAAGAGCTCCTTCTTGGCAGCCCTATATTTTCGTATGATTCTCACCGAGTTAGAGATTTCTCGCTTATCTGCATGAATTTCACTGTTTTCTCAACAGGAGGCAATACTTCAATAGTTTTTTTCACCTATAGGAACTCAAGGAAAGCATCACCAGACATTTGTGCGCAATTAGGAGCGTGTCTGCAAATATTCGTGCCGCCTTCAGCAATTAATCGCCAAACTTCTTTTTCGGTCGTGAATGCTGCAACGCATGGGCGGCGTATGTAACGATTTGCTTCTATTTCCATATTGTTTGGTTATGTCCTCGGTCACCAGAAAATCAGCAGCAGGTGAGGCATGAATCCACCGATGAAAGGAACCATGCTCTGCGCAACATTTTCCTGTTACGAATTGAAATTCCATGCAATATTTAATGGGGAGAAAAATGTAATTTATTTATTTATTTTATTTACATTACCCCTCAGGGCCAGTGGCATTACAAAGTCGGAGCGGTAAATATAAAAAAAAACAGTGAGAAAATACAGTTAGTTACAAGAATATTTAAAAAGCATCTGAATATACAATGTTAGCTATTGCTACGCGGAACTGCTCATAATTTACAATGCCAGCAACTTCTGCGGGAAGGTGGTTCCAGTCACGTGAGGTTCGCGGCAGGAATGACTGCGAGAAGCATTTCGTGTTGCATGACACAATTCCGACTTTGAGATTCTGATCAAAACGGCGGGATAAATAAATTGGCTGGGGGATGAGGTGATCACGTAAAGCATCCAATATCAACTTAAGTAAAATTGCAAGCAAATTTGACTCACGCAACGTTTTTATGAAGTTATGAAGTAATGAAGTTTACGAAGTTATGAGTTTTTGGAGTGGGACCGCGAAGGCGACCGCTGAACGAAAACATGGCTGCAAGCCGAAAAGCATTTCAACGTAGGACGCTGCGTTGTTCGTTGTCTTGTGTAATACATTTTCATTAACCACGCGCGATTCCCCTCAGTACACGCACAACAGCTGCCGTTTCAAATAAAAGCTGCGAAGCAATCACACTAACTGGTTTTGTAAACGTGTTTGTTCCACATTGAGTGTACAAGTTCTTTACTGAGGTGGAAGTCGCACCGATAAAATTCCTGAGGCATGTCTGAAGCGTCATCGTGCAAGCTCACTTGTCGGCATCGGCTGAAGTTTGCCAGCGTTCAGAAATAAAGCGATACCATAATTTCTAATCTTTGCAAATGAAGTTACCCATCGTCAACCGCGTTTTATTAGTACTATGCCCACTGCTACTCAAGTACCGACAGTATCCACTTTACAGAACACTCGTAACCTTTCCTTCAACGGCTTATGTCAGCGGAATATCGCAGCCTGTGAGAAACAAGCAGATGAATGAAAAAAATGACAGTAATTTTTAAACAATACCACCGCTCACATTACTTACAAGTGAGACCACAGTAATTAGTACTATATATGAATGCTTTATGATGGCTGCCTGCTGAGGCGTTTAACACAAAGCCCTAAAATAAATTCCCAAATGCAGGCACGGGAAGGAATGAAAGTATACATTAAAGGCTTCTCTGCATGTCGATGAATTCATGCTAATTAAGGAAGAAAATAGAAATGTGTATACGTTTGTCGGGCTAAAAAGTATGGGGACGCTTAAGCCACCTTAAGAGTGGAACGCGATAGCATTACTTTTCACATGTGTTGCAGCGCCTGCAGCAACCTCTGTGTGTGTTTGTGTTAGTTTCTTTGCATGAGCCACCATATTCACATTGCTACCTGCGATAGCAGGGATCCGCTATGATGTACCGGTTCCGGAATATGCATATATCGCCTTTTGTTTTGTTTTTGATTTCGATTCTCTGTCAAGGTTGCTCTCTCGGAACTAGGCTGCTCACAGCACGCTGGGAAGGTTTCGATGACGTCACAAAGTCATGTTACCTCTGCCTACCAATCGTTAGGTTAGCTGCCACCTGTCAAGATGGGCCGGTCTCTCACAATCCGCTGACCAGGTTGCAACCTGCCAAAGTGGAAAGGTTGTGGTGACAGCACAAGGGTCACGTGGCCTCTCGACCAATCAGTGAATTTCTTTGAGATCGGTGGTGTTTTGGTGTGACCACAACTGTAATGCTATCGAATTCATTATTATGAAAAACAAAGAACCGTATTCGTCTATGGCTTTCATGAACACATGTATGTGCCTTTATTAACGAACGCAGCTGACAGGTATAGAACGGCTGTTGAGCAGGCAAGGCTAGGAAAAAGAGGGGTTCGTTATGACAAGCAACCGAAGGAAGCCAACAGTAATCGAAATCAATGAAAGCGCTGGAGAACGTTTAACTTTTTATTTTTAATTTTTGATGTTGATCACAAGGAAATTAATGATGTAATTATTTTCTAGCGGAAAGATAACAGATTACTTAGTAAAAAAAAAGCAATCGCACGGTCGGTTGGATCCAAACCAATGACCTTCGATTTTCGCTTACGGTACTCTGCCAACTAAGCTACGGCGGCGGTCCAGTCTTCTACTTTCGGAGGCATTTATCTTGCATGTAACCTAACCTTAAGAATGATCAACAGCGCCACCTTCGTTCATAGCGGTGAACGCAGTTCGCCCTTTGCGTCTTATGGAACGGCGTCCTGCATAAAGACGTGTCACAACAGTTGCTCAAAGCGAGAGGCATCCGTTTCGTTCATGGTGAATTCTAACGGCGAAAAATATCTGGGAACTGGACAGTGCTTCCGATGCTAGCAAGTAAATGCCCGAAAGTGGCCATTAAGAAATGCAATGATTTCTTTCAGTTGTTTCAAAGTTTACATCACTTTTCAAAAACTCATTGCTTAAAACTGCCACACTTAAAGCAGAATATTGTAGATATATACGATTTAAACGCTGAGAAGTTGATGCAAAATTCCAATAACTTACCCTTTTCTGTAGGCTGCCGTATGCCGTAGCAGTAAGGGTCGCTGAAAGCGAAATATACGCGAGCAAAAACAACTGCACAGCCATTGGAAACCGTGGTACCTCGTGCTGGGAATGGCGGCGCCCAACTGCGCAGCACACGTTGCCTATTTTTTCATTCAGCCCCTAACGGCAGGTGCAGAGAGACGTTGCTGCAGCAGGCGAGCTAGAGAACGACCAAAACATCCGCTGTAGTAGACATTCCTCTGGCGATCGTAGCTGTTGCCACGCAGCCGTTCACGCGCGATAGAGAAGCATTCGAAAATAGCTCAGGGCTGTCGCTCTCAACGCTCCAGTGAGGCGCGACAGCGTTGTTGTGAGCCTGCGTAGACTGGCGATTGTATCCAACAGTGGCTGTCGCTACACGCGCAAAGTGCACTGCGTTAAACATTTGGCTAATATTAAAGAACAGTACGAATAGATCTGATCGAGGAAAACATGTCGGGTAGGATTGTAAACACACGAGCAATTACTTTTCATTACAACAAGCCAAATGCAAAACACAGGTTTGTTGAGGCCAAACAAGGGCTTAAAAGGCAGTGCTAAGCAGTCAGGCACATCAGAGAAAGGATAAAAACAGAGAGTAATGCTACGGTCTGATCCAACGTGCTATGATATATTTTTTGTTCGCAGAAGTACGCAACAGGCTACACTGACTTGATGCATTGCTTGAATGCGTGTCTCCGTGTTCTCCGTAGTAGCAACGTGTTTTGCCACTGCCGTTATCGACAGCTGACGTAGCGCCTTTAGCAAAAACGTTTCTGACCACCTTACAACGCTTCGTGAGAGCATTCTGTGAGCTTCTGCTTCATGTGCGCGCGAAGTCAAATAATAGATTTCTTTTCACTGAATGCAACTGTTATCTGAACAATTGTAAGCAAAGTATTCGTTGGAACATAAACAATAATGTTATTATTACTACATGAATCCCCCTTGTTGATATAAGGGGACATGACGGACATGTTCACCCAGTGACTGTTCGCTGTAAATAACGCATTCGACGCCGAAAGAATCAGATTTAAATAACCTCCCGCCAGAGGATTCAAAATCGTGACGTGCTTTCTGAGAATGATGAGTTGTGGTCTTTCTGAAGTGAATTGAGGTGTATCATTGCCTACTGGATACGCGCAAAAATCGGCGTTTATAATAAGCTCTTACACGTCTCCTACCAAAACGTTTTTTATTTTAAACCCAATATTTTGAAGCCTCCTCGACTCCTTCAGGGGTGACTGGGGGCTGCGGCTAGCGGCTTTATGTATAAATGGAGGGGCAGCAGGGTGCCGAAAGAAAGAAAGCGGTGATTCACATCACCAATAATGTGAGGCTAGCTGCTTCAAATGCAGCTTCCACCTCTGGTGACCTCATAATTATAAAGGTGCTGCCAGTAGTGCGTACGCGGAGATTCTCGTAACAAAAGAGGTGAGGAGATAGGGGCTATAAGCAATTTGTTTTCTTCACCTTTTTTTTATCACGTTTATTTTCGAATCCATTTATAGCATCTCTAGCACCTGCACCTTTTCATCGAAGGATTGGAATATGAATGTGTGCCAAATCTGTCTCGTTGCTGCTACAGTGTGGGCTTTTTGCCGAAGTTCTTCCCTTGGGATTCCAGGTGTAGCCGAGGATGAGTTGGAGCAAATGTGACGTCATCACTAAGTGCCGAAGAGCAGCGGCTAGAGGTCCGCTGCAGAAGGCTGAGCATGCAACCAGCGCATTGGCACGGAACCTGAAACGCAACTACATTTTTGCAAGTTCTATGGACGATCCGCTGTAGAACGAAGACAGCTGGGCTCACCGCAGCGGTTCTTCTTAATCGCATTCCTAGAAAATTAATCAGCACTCGCTCATTGCTAAGCTAAGCCGCAAAGCTAAGCTCTGAAGATTTTCAAAACAGTCTTCCTTTGAAATAAGGCTCCCTGTCGCGTGTTTTCTCAGACTGCGGAAATAAAGGGTGCCATAGGCCCCGTATAAATTCAAGGATAGATTTCAAAGCCATGGGACTGTTCTTGCAGCTAAAACTCTAGTGGAAGTGAATTAATTGTTTCACGTATTTTCAATATTGTTCTCGTGGAGTGTTACCCTTACTATCACGTGATACTTCGTTTTCTGAACGTGGTCCTGATATTCAGTTATCGGTGCGACGCGCTTGTCAATCGTTTTCTTCAAAATTTGCTGTTTTGTTTGCACTATTCAGCTATGAATGGCAAATAGGTATGTTAATGCGATGAAGGAACCCTCAGATGTTAGCCTTTATTAATCATGTCCGCGCTGTATTTCTCAAATGACCATCACCTGCAGAATTGTAAAGTTGTTTAGATTCTTTTAATGACAACAAAAAACAACAGATGGCATAAAGTGTACAGAAGATATCATACGGACAGCATTCTTGGGGTTAGGTACTGCGGTTGTTTGGCATTCCGTAATTTGTTTGCACTTTTTCAGATCTCACGCAGCACATATAAGAATGTGCAGCAGTTCGTATTGCCATTGTACTCGGGCTCATTCATCGAACAATTTCATGAAATGATATTTATTTTAACGAAGACCGTTTTTCTCACACTGCGGCAGTAAGTCTATGGAATGTGATAAGGGAATACAGAGGTTTTCGCCACATAAGACTTCGAACAATGCTTCAAAACACTCAGGGTGACATAGTGGGCGGATTTTAGTCAAATATGTTACGAAAGCCCTCGGATACCCCCGTGGCTGTGCTGCTATAAAACATCTCTTAAGGATTTTCTTCTTGTTAATGAGGGAGGGTTATAAGCTTTGCTTTCTTGCTAGCTGAGGGTGTGCATTTGCATTACTTCTGCCTTCTGCACTTTCGTCTGTCAAAGCCAACGCGTTCTAGCAGTCATAAGCAATGAGGTCGAAAAAATAAAACTTTACAAAACAATACAATGGCAGCACAAGAAACACCTTGAGATACGTAAGGATCCTAATTTATGCAACCTCATGCAGCAGAAGGAGACGACGGGTTTTCGGAAAAATGTAAGCCTGTATTGTGATGGCTGTGATATGAAGAAATGAAGGAATGAATCTCGTCTGGGACCGTAATCACCAGTATGAAAAACGACTTTCGATTAAAGCAGCCAGTAGCTTGATATTGCAAACTAAGAATTGAGTCGAGGCAGCTGCAAATCATGTGCATTAATGATCCTTTGTTGTTGGACGTCAAAAGTACAGATTACGAGTTGTGCCGTTTTCATTTTCTTGATGAACTCTTCACTAACTCTTTCAGTTTATTATTTTATTGGAACAGCTTCTAAGTTGTAGTCTCAGAAAAAATTTAAGCTTCTGTGTCGCGAAATTGTCTTATTAGTAAATAGAGGTCACGAGACATTGTGAAGTCTTCGCAATCTGCCTAAAATGGCAGATGGCAACCTGGCCACCGATTTTTCAGCAACCTGTTCATTGTGGCAAGTGACAATTAAAATACGGGTTGGTCGAGAGATCTCCAAAATTTGAAACTGACTTGGGTAGAGGCATTTACTTGGAAATGGCTGAGCTGCATGCGTATTGTGAGCATTAAATCTTTTGTAATGAACTCCAACAATGCGTATCTGGGGTGGGCTTCATTCCAACCCATATCAGACCCCCTTTGGCAGCATCTGGTCGAGAAGTGACCGCGGATGCTGGCCGAGTTGTAATGCAACGACGCAAGAAACTTAAATTGACGAAATGACGCAAAGTTTAACCCAGGTAAGAACGTTAGACATTCATTCGTGACAACATAGCACGCAACCAAAATGCTGTCGTATTTTTCTTCTTTAAAAGTGTGGCTAAGAACGCAGC
The DNA here is from genome assembly GCF_052857255.1 of Amblyomma americanum. NCBI lineage: Eukaryota > Metazoa > Arthropoda > Arachnida > Ixodida > Ixodidae > Amblyomma > Amblyomma americanum. Next base: position 124,231,657 of record NC_135505.1, read on the forward strand.
CAAGTTTTATTTAGTATGTTCATTTATCCGGTACATATAGCGGACTACAGAAAAGGAAGGCATCATGCAGCTGAAAGACAAGGAGCAAGTTCTTTAGCTGACATTCACTTTGCAAGGAAGTAGTTGGAGCACATGCGGTCTCTTGTAGCTGTTGTTGGGGCAGGCTATTCCTCTAAATTTGGCTGTGAGGTACTGCTGATGCTAAAATTTCCTGCACTTGTCAATGCTAGTGCTTCTCTGAAAGGAAAAGAAGGATAGTGTTTTTGATGAGAACCCCTAAAAGTGAGCTCGAATAATGGTTTCGCCTTATGCTCAATTTCAATTTTCAATATAAATTTATTTCCTATGTATACATGGTGAGGGTCGAAGGAAAAAAGCTAGAATTTGTGGCTTGACGTGCCCCTCGGCCCCTACATTGCAGGGCAGCAGGCAACGTACGTACACAAAAAAATGGTAACAAAAAAGCAACAGAAAAATATACTGCACAGAAAAACATGTCATTGATTATTCAAATCAGGTGAACACTTTATGCAACGAAAGAGATAAGGACGCAGTGAAAGCATGATGAAATCTAAAAAGTAGCACGTACATCCTGTATATTTTTGTGGCATGCTCGTGATACATCAACTTTTTCGGCATGAAATTTATTTAAAAGATGGGGCAGCGTGTTTGCTATGCTATATGTACCATATATTGCGCGGCATATTGGAATATGTCATAGTTCGCTGTGTCTGCTAGGGCGAACTTGTACATTTAGTGAAAGGTGTGCCGTGTCACGGAAGTAATTCACATTTTGTCTTAGGTCCTTCTTATATCTTTCACATTCTTCTTATATATTTCACGTTCTAAATGTGCTTGTGCGTTTGTACTAAGCAAAATTCTTTCCGCTTTAATTCATCAACAACACCAGCAGTTTGTGAGATCACCATGGGTTAGAGTGCTCAGATAACCTTTAAATTTCAAATGAAATGCATATTTGTGTATTTTCAGGAAGTACTGATATCCTCATCCTCACTTTGAAATATGCTCATTCAACTTCACAGATATATATATATATATATATATATATATATATATATATATATATATATATATATATATATATATATATATATATATATATATATATATATATATTAAAGATCCTGTGCTCCAGACCAGCTTAAAGCAGAGGCCCTTCAGCGTACGATTGGAACCACTGCGCCCTTTGGAAAGAGTGTTTCAGAGCACTGGTCTCACAGTAGGCAAGGCCTAACGGTGCTGGGCGCATTGAGAATGTTGGCCTTTCCTTAATACCCACGCTTTTTATTCGTGCCTCGAAACAAAACAAGGAGGATCCGACTACCGCGCCTTGTTCACGCCGAATTCGACATGTTATTGTTCAGGCATTTCACAAGTCCTCTTAATTCGTTTGGTCGGCAATGTACTTTTCCGCGCGCTGTTGCCCAACGCACCTCGTAAGACATTCTTATGCCGAAAAAGCTCTCGCAATTCTAATGTGGTTGCAAGCATGCCTGAGCGTTGGAAACTGACATACGATACAGAGCAAAAGTGAGGGCCGTAGATTTGCGAAGAAAAAATATTTATGCGCATTATTAACGCAGTTGCCTGAAATGTCTGATGGCATGAAAAGACCATAATGCTTCGCCGACTAGTAACAATAATAGACGACTGAATCAATATGCGTACGTAAAATATATAGTTTCTTTCCGTGGAACACGCATCCTGTAAACTTCTGCTGCCGAGACCGCGATATGCGCTGCTGTAAGCGTCAAACATCTGAGAGCTATCCCATATCGTACCGCGGCTTGAAATAGAATGGCTACAGGTCGACAAAATAATTTCCTAACTCGCTCGGTAGCAAGGGGTTATACTTCAAATAAGCTGTGCGTTATAGAGCAATAGAAAACGTGCTTGTCTTGCTGAGTGTGACGATTCAATGGCTGGTGCCGTTGTCTGAGAGTAATACTAGGAACCCTTGATGCAGACAAGAATTTTCAAGCACTAGAAGAGCAGGAAATTTCAATTCATTTGTTATTCACTTTTATTGCTCATATTATTTCTAGTTACTTACCCAGAGTTATCCAACTTCCTGCAGAAAAATGACGTCGATGCTACAACAACCACCATCAGAGAAATGAGTATGGTGAAGAGGATCGTTGTTCCAGAGAAAACCCGTAAGCCGGAGTCTGAAATATTTGGTGGGAAGTGGGTTGCGAAATCATTCCCCACAATCTACGTATAGGCAGTGTCACAAAAACTAACAACAAAAAATGAAGTGTGCTGAACATTGCATAAAGATATTTCCAGGTTTCTTGCCTTATTTTTAAGATTATGTGCACTTTTCCTTAACTTCTCTATGTTGTTTTTGTTTGATTGTGTAGTACAGCGACTCGACACCTTTAGTTTGCGATAAAGACACCAGTAGTCGGTGTGCTTACCATTATATCGCGTTGAAACCTGAGCTGACACAGTCGGACCTCGCTTCGTCACCGAGTTCATCTGATTGAAGGCGTATACAGAAACCATGTACGTGGTTCCGGATGCCAGTTCCGTGCAGTTGTGCGAGGTCTCTGTAGTGGTCGCCGAAAACAGATCTGTGCCACTGCTAACAGAAATGTTGTAACCACTGAGAGGTCCATTGCGTTCTTTCGGCTTTAGCCACTGCACGAAAACCCAGTTGCGGCCCGCTGAGTCGACCCTCATGTTCAACGGCTTAGATGGCGCTGAAAGCGAAATGGTCAATTAGAAACCAGAAGCTGAAGACGTTGTGCGACTGTTGAAACACCTTTTAAATGTGATGCAGTGGCGCACTTTTTAATTCTATTTTTTTCCTGGTCCAGCCTTTTACCGTTCACTGGTAGCCAGAATTTGTGACATTAGGGTTAGCAGTAAGGAAGTAATGCCACTATTTTTCTCCGTTATCAGAGACGGAGCCGACCAGTGAAAGAACAAGGAAAGCATGTGCTGATCAGAAAAGTAGCTGCAAATATTGGCCGTTGGCCACAAAAATGCTCTAAAACAAGGTTGTGGGGGACATTTCTCATCGCTACGTTAAAAGTGAATAATTTGGTATGCGCAATTTTTGTTGCCAATTAAAGGGAATATAAATGCCGGTAGTGGCGCGCTGTGGAATAAAGTTCGGTACCTATAGCTCTACCTGGACTCGACGTTAACTGGTTATTGCGGTCTTTCAGACTGCTAATCCAAAGGCATGGAATGGAATGTGCAAAGATGTTCGAATTTTCGCACATTGTATACTAATGCACACAAGTCCAAAAACTCACATAATAATAGCAAACTTGCGTAAAGAAGTATCGTGCTCTTAGGGTTTGAAAAAATCAAATTTTTTACCGCTCTAGGAGAACCAGTCTAAATAATTTTGATCACAGACATCATGGCTTGTCTTCATTGTAGGCTAAACTCCCGTTCCCTAACTACATTGGAATGGACAATATTGCGTTTGTACGTCTATTGTTTGTACCAACAAAACAATTGTGGGACTGAAGCAATATCGTTGAATCTGACTTGTTGACGAATTAAACACCTAACAGAAAACTATTGAAAATTTCATCGTTAGGACGCCTAAAAACCGAACTTTGTGGATCCTTCTGCAGAAAACGACCGTCCCGGAATTTCGCTTTCTCCATTGGTATAAGCCGGACAAATGCATTACATCAGTGGTCATACGACGACCATGTGCACTTTGCACTTGTATAACGCTGCAGAACCGCACCTGCTATTTTTGTCCCAAACTGCACACGCCTCTCTCGGCCACAATGTGTGCTGTTGATGCAGGAGGCCGCTCCGATATCATAACGCTTCCAGGCCTTCAGGTGCTGAAGTGTCAAACTTCTGTTGGCAATGCTGAAGCTCTGCGCTGGTGTGATGGAGACATTATAAGCCGTGATATCATATCTAGGATCCTGCGGCTTTTCCCATTGCAAACGCACACTATTGCTCGTGACATTTGCGACTTGAGGACGTGGAGGTAATGGGCCTGAAAGGAAAGTGCATGGAATTTAGTTTTGCGCAGCTAATTGTTTTTACGTGCGGAGAAAAGTATGATGAACGTTCAGTGTTTAGCTTTAAACCAGTATTTACACTCCCACTGACGGTGTATAACGTCTTACTAAGAACTGATGGGAATAAACAATGGCAGCTTTAAATGAAGGCAGCAGGGAAGGCCGTTCTTAAAGGAATCCTGCGTAGCGTCGTGCATTGTGACATAAATCCGATGCCAAAGAATGTCTTCGTTATTTACACTTTAAAGGCTAGCGAAAAAACAACTGTTTAAGTCCAGATTTCTCGGACATCACTGTTAATTATGAGGTAACTGCGGAACATTACGAGATACTGTTGTGAATATAGCGATGCGAACTGCCTAATCTTTGCATGTGCAGAAAAATCTTGCTTTTAAAGATAGTATTGCACACACCGAGTAATTAAGGCTGCCTTAAAAAACTAATGAGAAGCGTTTTTGGCTATAAATAGCAAAAAACTAGAAGCGTCCTGAGGGTGGATCTGGAACTGTAGTCAATGTTATGGTCCAGTCCTATGATATATGCAGAAAAAATTTCGTTCATAAACAACTTTCTGTTGAAAAATGCGCTTTCCCTAAATTTCTGGATATGAATGAAATGAAAACATGCTCGCGCTATCATTCAACATTGCCAAAGTCTTTCTCACTCTCTGTTTTCACGTATGAAACATTTGGTAATCCGTGCCGAAATAATGTCCCAGTATTGCCGCAAGTGAGCCAACAAGACTGACCGCGGTTTCATGAAGAATATGGTGGACCTAACTGTGCCACTACATTCTTTCTTTGTCGGCGCTAAGAAGCATACATTAATAGCTTAGCGCTCAAGTCTCTTCGGGCTTTTATGCTGCCGGCGCAATCTTGTTGTTGCCCGTTTGGTGGTGCCGTAATATTATCATGCAGAAAATGACGCATTGTCTTTTCTGTAATTTCATGAAAAAAACAATTTTAAACCCGATTCCCCGGCGTCATCGTGCCCCTGGTCCACTTTCGCCAGTGCTTTCACTGCTGCAAATGCCTGCATGTTCACCTTCCAGGCGCATGGACCCTATCTTTCCCCCCAAACACACAATTTCTCTTCTGAAACTGAATAAAAAGAAGAAAATGCTCTGTCACACGGATTATTTGGTCAAGTGCTGGCCTAAAGCACATCATTCACGGCGGAATTCTGCGTCTGAAATTTTTTATGTGTTACGCGGACACACTTATTAGCCAAGGTTAGGTTTGTAGTATCGGCACAAAAAACAGTAAACAAATAAATCAAAAGCACTTAGAATAGAATAAAAGGCAATCTGTTGGGAATTTATGAAAACAATCCTGTCCCGTGCAACTTACACAGAGTAAAATAAATTAGAAGCTATTTAATTACGGTCTCGACTCAAGAATGCGTTGCGGTACTTGCCGTCCAGGAAAATGGTGTCATTAGGAAATACAACCGGCTGTGAAACGAACTGCTAGTAAAAGTGCCTAAAGCAGGAGTGATGAATATTTCGCCCATCGTTTCGGTACGTTACTAACCGAGATATACGCTGACGATTCACGAAACTGCCCTCCGGCCATGTGCCATAGGTGGATATAGTTTTGAGAATCGTCATCATGCTACCATGAACCTGAATCCATCATTCTGTTTCCCTTCAAGCGTGACCAGTTTCGTTTGAGAATAAAAACGGAAAACAGCAAGCGTCCGAACTGCCGAAGTCGATGTCGATTGGCTTAATGAATTTCCGCAGTATAGTTCACAACGGCAAAAATAGGTGAGAAAACATGATGATCAAAAGTATTTGATTTCTCACCTGGCCCCAACGTCTCGAAACTGACTTCAATTTCAGGACCAAGAAATATCTTTTCATTAAGCGCATCCCGGTTATATGCCGCCAGAGTGACATTAAACTGGCTGAAGGGGTACGTAAAGTTCAAAGCACGATCTCTAGCGTCGCCTGGGACGTCAATAATTGCCGTCTCATTCCGGTCTTGATTTAAAATATCAAAGCAGTAGGCATCTATTGGGCCATTAGTATTGGCTGGTTTCTCCCATGTAAAACGAACAGTGACGTCTCCCACGATCCTGTAGCTGAAGTTTTGCACTTGTGATGGTGCTGGAACAAAAATACATTGGTGCGTTACTATTTTACGTTATTTTCACGAAGAGAGTAGAAGTACATTCACTGATAGGACGCGAAAACATTACTGAAAAGAAAAAGTAACGCAGTGCCGTCGTTCGTAGGTGAGCAATCTACTTTTTTTTTTGCTTGTAGAGCATTACGACATATTAAAACCATTTTTAAAGAGCGAAATCACATCACATGTCAGGAATCTTCACACTTGCCTATGATGTAAAACGTTCGGCTGGGTAATCCTCAGCTGTTGTATTACATACTTGTCTATTTTGTACTTTATGGCATATGTGAAGAGGAACCACCGACGAAAGAGTTGTTTCAATTTCTTTTTTATTTGCGTCTCGCAGTAGGTACGATGCACAATTCCATTAAAAAGAGTTTCTCCTCTCTGTTCGCACATTCAACGTTTCCACTTCTGGCTAAATGCCACTATTACGAGGCTTTCGAAAGAATACTGTTAGTTAAGTCTGAAAAAGGTGTAGCGAAATGCATAAACAAATGTTTTTTATGTCCATTTTATTAGGCATTAAACGATTTGATTATTAGGAGCAAATTTTATTTCACGAAACACTCCATTGCCCCGAATATTTTGGGAATATAACTGCAGGTGATTTTGGAAGAAGTTAGTCGGCGAAAACGAAAAAATTGTCCTGGCCACTTCGGTTTCGGTTTTTAAACTATCTTTTATTCGCGTACTTCACGCTGTGATATGCACAGAGAGGGATTGATGTGATGAGGAGTTTAATTAGCAGCCATTAACTTTAGATGTTGTTCGAATCATTCCTGAAAGTAAACATTTTCAGAATAACGTGCCCTAATTATTCTCCGTAATCCCGTAAGATTCGAGTCCCCTGAAACAAGACGTCAGAATAAAAGAACTGGACCTTACAGACAGCATACTCTTTTTGCTCGGGATACACGGATTGTGCGTAATCCGCGTACTCTAAGGAACCTGAAAATAATCCTGGTATGTAGATATTTTTTAAATCCAATGCTATAACAGAAGGCAGCTTCTCAAGGTTGCATGCTCAATTGAAATGTTATTCTGACCTTGCAATTACCATAGCCGACGACTAAGCCATGATGCGGTATAAGGTGTTGAACCACAACAGAGAATATTTAGGTTCAATCCTTACATTTTAGAAACATTTTCTTCTTTGTTTTCAGGCAAGAGCATTTGTTCGTTTTGCCGGTATTTCTGATTTGCGGTGTGTTCTGAAGGCACATAACAGCCCTAAAAGAGTGCTAACGGCCAAAGCCACATTTGATTAATCACCGCCTCATTAAGGGGGCTTCCCCACAGATGCACCCCTTTGCTGCATTTCCGCAATACAATCGCGCAAAGAATTCCGGTAAGTGCACAAGTGCGAATCGGCTGCCTAATGCCAGGATTGTTGTTGGCTCTAGATCTTATCTACCGCCCCATACAACAGCACTGAGTAGGACACTAGAGTCTACGGTGTCTAGTGCCAAACATCCCGGGGTCGTAATTACTATCTCTTCGGTTCCAGATACTAAATCGAGGATGCGCGATAAGTTGAAAATTAGACCGCTCCAAGTCCAAAAGTTTGTGCAGGTTTTACACGTCATTTCCGTAGTTACGAGCAGGGACTTTCGAGTAATGTTACTGCTGTGCAACTATTCTGAGACAATAGAGATACACTTCAATTAGAAATTAAATGTCTCGTCAGGAGGCATGCTGGGAAGCTTACCCCTCCAAACGCTGTCTAATGGATGAAAGAAAGTGGAACGCTTTCTTTTCTGCTATACCTTTGTTGGCCTTCTGACATAAAAAGAACAAACAAGAATTGTTGACAAAATACTAAGCTTTTTACTGTGGCAAACAAAAAGGCGTCTAGGCTAAGATTATGTGGTTGTTACATAAAAAACCGCTGATATATATTTTGGAAATATTGTTTCTCTCTCAGTCATGCTTCAAGACTGATATGTTCTTTCGTCATCCTGGTTGGGTGAATTATATATGAGCATTCCCTTCCATAATTTTTTCATTCATGACATAAGGTTTATGCAAATACTATGTTGTACATGACGAAGAGGTATAATAGTTTACGAAGCGTCATAATGCATTGGAGATTTCCAAAGTTAAGTTCAGTTGACAGATATGGGAAAGGCCTTTGTCCTTCAGTGGGTTAGTAAGGATGATGATGGTGACGAACTGTCATAACCAGTGCGGTCAGAAAAAAAAGCTAAAAAGTGTACTTCTTCAGGCCACTGCACATAATGTGCCGGTTTGGTTAGGAACGCTAAAAGTATAGCTTGCGTCAGGGGTGGATAAACTGTGGTATAAAACAGCTTGACGGCATTTCAATGTAAAATTGGTCAAGCTTATGGATCGTTGGGACTTTTTTGCTTCCAGTAATATAATCATAATTTTTGGAAGATTTGGCGGTTAAATATAACAAGCCGCTACAGCAGTATTCAAAATTATCGCTTGGCTCACCTCTAGGGTCCCGAGTCACCTGAAATAGATGAAAATAAGAAAACATGAAACATTGTGCCCAGCTTCCCAATAAAAAATGAAAACTATTCGCATCTCCTTTGTACAAAGACTAGTGACTTAAATGCTAGAGCAGTGTTAAAAACAACTAAAAGACATTACACACGGCTCTGTTCTTAAACTCGGCAAACGCTGAGATTGAAAATGCGCCGGAATCGACATACGTAGAAGTGGGCGCAGGCGGGGCATGCAATGTGAAAGCAGGATAACCGATTGGACCATACGGTGACGGTATGTATTACAAGATAGGTAATGCGTAGCACGAAGTGGCAGAAAATCAGCTTGGAGGATGAGCTTGGAGTTTCCGCCGATAGGGCGGCCACAGCTGGCAGAAGACATAGTTAGTTGCAGCTATATGAAAAGGGATCTCTCCTGCAGCGAGCTCGGTTAGGTTGCTTCTAATGAAGGTGCGCCGAAATGTTCAAACAATTCGTGAACCTGGCGCTTAAATAAGTCCATTAGTACACGGGTAGGGCCCAAAGGTGTTCTGAAGTGAGTAATGAAATAAAGTAGTTCTCACTGTTATGTAAAGTAGAGTTACATGGTTGCTACTTCAATTCAGTTAAACTTGGAGTAACAAAGGGGTAAAATAAAACAGGCAAGTAAGACAAGGACGGAATTTCTATCATTTTGAATAATGAAGCTCGTCGGCGTGTTGAAGGTAGCGGCAGGTACTCGAAGGGACACGGAAGACTAATCCATTCAGTTTTTATTGTTAATAAAACCCATTGTAATAAGGGAGCAAATTACTCACTGGCATCCACCCAATCGCAGCCTGACGGCTACAAAGAAAAGCTATACAGCTTTCTCAGAAATTTAGTAGTTAAAGAAAAATTCACCCTGGTCCGGGGTCTGAGCCCGGGACCACTGCTTCGCCGGAACAGTCGCTCTACTGACTGAGCTAACCAGGACGGCAAGCTTATGGTAGGGCGAGAGCGAATTGGTCAATAAGTCGAAGTGGGAACAGTGTTGGTAAAATGTTTAGGGGAAAAAGCCCCAAGGTGGAGTAGATTTGTAATAAGGGAGTAATTACTCATTGGCATCCACCCGAGCGCAGCCATACGGCTGCAAAGGAAAACTATACAGCTTTCTCAGAAACTTCGTAGTTATAGAAGAATTCGTCCTGGTCCGGGGTTCGAACCCGGGATTGCAGCTTCACCGCACCAGTCGCTCTACCAACTGAGCTAACCGGGACGGCAAGCTTAGGGCGAGAGCGAATTGATCGTTAACTTGAAGTGGGAACAGTGTTGGTCAAATGTTTAGGGGAAACCCCGAGGTTGAGTAGGATTGTAATAAATGAGTAATTACTCGAATTTTTCTTGAACTGCGAGATTTCTGAGAAAGCTGTACAGCTTTTCTTTGTAGCCGTTCGGCTGCGCTTGGGTGGATGCCATGCAGTAAAACCCATTGTTTGGAGCTTCCTGGCCGTGTTGATATTTGTTCGGCAGAAAAGTGTGCATTTTTCGCTTAGAAAGTATAACTGAAAAAAAGACATTTTTCTCTTTCGTGACGTCAAGACGGGCAACCACGCCGTGATCACTGTTTTAAAGCGATTGGCGATGTATGCTAACCTTAAAGATCCTCAGAAAGAGGGTTTTATTTCACCGCAGGTGTCTAAACAAACAGCTGCTAACAACAGTAATGATATTTCATATATGGTTTTCACACCTCCAAATTGCTCCCTTAAGAGTGGTAGTTGCATCTGTCGTTACAACGGCATAATCAATCGATAGAAGACTATTTGCAGTTGTCTTGCGTGCCCCCTTGAGGAGGTCATTGTATACATGCGCATTCAATTCTCCTCATGGCGTTGTACGGCATCACCTAATTCTTAATTTTTACATTTCTTTGATAAGTTTTAGTTCCGAAGGATATCAACAAAAATTCAACGTTTCAAGTTGTTTTGAAAACTGACAGGCTTTTTAATGCTTTGTTGGCCGAAATCTGTTGCACTCTTTTCCTATAGCTGTATTTCAAACATTCCAGAGGCTTCAACTGCCACAACATTTTGGAAGTCGTGTTTCCATAATCTACAACACCGTTTGAGCTTTAGCTAACCAGATAACTACTAGATATGCCCACGTCCCGCTCCTACAAAAAATAGTTTTTTTTGTTATCAGTAGTAATTTTATTTCTGCACAAGCATATGGCTGATCTGTTTACATAGGACGTAGAGCCGTCCGCATACCAGTCTACAGAGCTCGAACAGTACGCTCGGTTACGATTTTGTGACAGTCAATACTGCCAGGAGAGCACGATGTAAGTTTCAGAGATGTGAGAAGTTGAACACTGTCCGTGAGAATGTGCACGCAGGATAACATGCTTACCGAACCCCAGACAGTGGTAAAGATGCCAGTGTATACTTACTCGCCGCGCGCTCATTCATTGCTCAGGACAAGTATTTGGTCGTCTCTACACAGTAGATTTCGCATTGAGCATTGGAAGGCGAATTCGCACAACTGCCTGCGTAAGCCATCGATACAACAGCGACAAGATAACTGACGGTGCAGATGTCTGTGCTCAGAGATTCGTGTCGGTATCGCTACTGCTACAACAGTGATATAAATTAGTAACGAGTCCATGAACAGTGCTTCGCTTGCACATTAACTTGCGAAGGTAACAAAAAAAGCTTACCCCTAGTTCGCTGATCTGAAAATCAAACAATAGGATATACAGGACTAAACGCAGGCTGCCGACCACCATTTGTGAGCCATGTCACATGCCGCTTTCCCTTGGCCAGCGCCCGTCTAAGATCCAGCACCAGTGGAAAGGTATTTCTTTTAGCCATTCCTTATCTCTTGATGGTAAGAAACACATCGTAGTTGATTATTGGGCAAAATGTCAGGGTCTGTTAAATGGACCCTTTATCAAAAGTTTTCCCCCCAGGACACAGTTTGCGCAGCAGGCAGTCGTCGATAACGCACTTATATTTTCCTCCTTTCTCAGCGATAACCCTGCTACTTTTGACCTTTTGCTATTCCATGCGCCGCAAGAAGTCCCATCTCGTCTCCGCGCAAGTGTACGTGGTGGAATCCCTCATGGGAAACCCGTTTGCTGCTGAAGCTGTTCGCGCACAATACTGGGTACCTATTTTTTTGCTGAAAAGTAATCTGTGGTGAGCCATGACAAGTTCTCACTGATGGTGCGACCAAGAGACAAATAAATCGAGTACATTACACAAAAAGAATTGATACGGAAGTGTACAACTGTTAGAAAATTGATATCAACGCTCGTTCGGCTGGAGAGCAAGTCTGCACTCTTCGGCACTTTTATGTAGAGCACCCCAGGAGTATGCATTATGCAATTAAAGCTGAAATTAGGTGCCAGCTAATGGTTTCCGGGCGACGGCCTCATGCCCACCTTGCTTGGGGGTCTATGTGGCTCTGTTATGATGCAAGCGTGGCCTCTAAAATCTTGAAAAACGCCACTCTTCCTGAAAACAAAGCTCTTCTAATGTAGAAAATAGCAATAACCACAATACAGGTATCGCCGCCACAGGCCAATCTCGCAAGTACAAGCGTGATGACTTCCTAGGACAAGAGGCGCCACCTTGGAGGAATTTACCTTACTTCATGGATCCACGAATCTCTGAGGCTGGCAAAGGAAGGTTGCGTACCGCACCGATGGCCGTCAGAAATCACGGAGTCTGCGTTTATGTCACGTCTCACGTCACTCCGTTCTGTGACGTCCTAAGAGTTGCCGTGATGTAATAAGAGTTCCCTGAGTTTGAATCAGAGCGGCGGGAATAACGTTTTCAACTTCGAATCCAAATTTCTTTGAAATAAATGCATCTTTCGCGCCCGGAAAAGCGGCAACAAAGCCATGAAATGCCAAACTATCAAATTTTGCTTACAAAAAAAGTTGATAGAGTTCTTCCCAGTGTCCCTTTAAAAAGCCAAGCTGCGCCTCGCCCGTAGTCCCACCGTAAAGAAGGGACCGAGCCGGTGCCGAAACGTCGTGTTTTTTCAAAATTAGCCTGGTTGGCGTCTGTCATTTTTCTACTAAAGGATGAGGCAAAGTGCACCTTCTGCCGAGTCTTATCCGCCTGCATTGGGATTGAAAATACAGATCTCAGCGTGGTACACAAACTTCAGAGATATGAGCCTGCGGAAGTAAACAGCCAGCGGAAAAAAATGCTTTATTTAAAAGAAGAATGTGTGTTTGGTGTTTGGATTCTCGCTCCGCATACTAAATGAGATCACATATTCATTGCTCTGTTTTTCTAGAGTTGCTCTTTAAGATGTTGCTTATATCTTAATGCCCAGATGTATGACCAAGACACGATTAAAATGTCTATGAAGGCTGGCGTTCTGTGATTCTTGAGGTCGTTGCAATGTGACGGGAGTTGTTACGCATCGTATAGACTTAGGAAGGAGCCCTCCACTTCGCGATGCTTTCGCGACTATGACATATCAAAGGTAAGCTGGTGCACCGTGTCCGCAGCTAGCCTAAGTACCTTTTCCCCGATAAAGGCCTTAGCTCTCTTATTGCGAGTCCTTTAGTAAGGATGTCAAAGATGAAAGATGAAAGCCCTGTTTTCACAAGCGTTTTGTTTGCTGATAGAGGAGTGGTAGAAGTGGACTTAATCTATTAATCGATATCGATATGCTTACCGCTAAAGAAGACTACAATATGTTCATTCTCTCTTACAACCGCGACGCTACAGCCATATTTCATGTTGAAAGGTCTTGCACAAGTTTAACGTGAGAAACCATGGGTTCTTTTAATGAACTTGCCCTCAAACGCCTGCGTAAATCTATTAAAATTCGCTTCTCCTTATCCGGTATTTACTGTTCCTCGATCTCTGAACACGAAATGTTTTCTTTGTATTTCGCCCTTATTTTCCTTTCTTGCACGCCAGGCTCCCCTGTGCTATCGTTTGCGCGAAGGTTAGCGGGTGTACCCGTGAAGATAAGACGACGAGGCCAAGAAAAGGTTTGAACCGGAATAATGGGTACTGCCGAAAGGGTGATGATAAATGCAACAATTAGAGACGGAAGTTAGCAGATGGATACGGGAACGAAAAAATGTTAATGATCTCCTTGAGCAACAAGAAGAATTAGCTGGCATGGACATGTCATCGAAAAAGAAACCAAATCGTGGTTAAGGGTCACTTTCTGGATTCGAAGAAAAGGCAAGCTTAGAAGGGACGGCAAAAAGATAGATTGACGGGTGAGATAATCAACATGGCGGGGGAAGAATGCCGCTGCTGGCAACGTTCACGATAAATTGGAGAAATATATTAAACTTTTGTCTTACAAAGGCCGTGCTTACGTTCGCAATGGTGATAATCGTAAACTAGATGCCCATCAGGTATTTCTTATCTCCACGTTTGGTGAAGAAGAAAACACGTTGCTAAGCACGTGCACAGGCACATCAATTATTTAGTTACAATTTTATTTCGCTCCAATGCACATAACATGAGCCGAAAATGGTAACTAATGGGCTGTAGAGTGGACGTATATATTCCGCGTTCCCCAACGCTCTTGCTATAGAACATCGTCTTCAGCGATGGCCTGTTTTCTAACATTGTGAACGGTTTTGGATGCTACACATCCACAAAACCATTTCAGTGCGAAGACTTGCGCAGCGACCACTGAGCATTCTTCCCGGGCACCAAGAATATTATTATCAACGCGAAACCTCAATCAAATGCAATCGAAACCTTGCGCTGCTTAAGAGAAGCGCACTCAGATGCGCTTAGCAGAATATATTATCCTGCAACAAGGGCATCTTTCGTGGCAGCTTAACTTTAGTGCATCTTAAGTTCGAAATGCCATAAGCCGTCGGGGGGGGGGGGGGGGGGGGTATTGCGGTGGTGGCAGCTCCTTAGGTAGGCCATTATAAATTTCTTGCGCTGTAATGCCTCCATGTAACGCACACGTTATCGAATGAATGAGGAAAAGAAACATTGTTAGTGAGTGCTATGATTGCCGTGTTGCCAGTTTGTGACCTTTATATTTGTAATACAATGTATAGCCGCCGGAATGATTCCTAGGCGTCGATTTGCGTCACCGCGCTACGAAGGTGAACAAACTCGCACGGATGGAATATAGAAAACCCAGACGAAGAAGAAGAAAAAGAAGAAGAAGAAGAAGAAGATAAAGAAGAAGAAGAAGAAGAAGTAGAAGAGGAAGAAGAAGAAGAAGAAGAAGAAGAAGAAGAAGAAGAAGAAGAAGAAGAAGAAGAAGAAGAAGAAGAAGAAGAAGAAGAAGAAGAAGAAGAAGAAGAAGAAGAAGAAGAAGAAGAAGAAGAAGAAGAAGAAGAAGAAGAAGAAGGCATTATTTGTGTATACAAGTGAGCTGAGCTCCAACGCTTATATGTGCAAACATGGACAGAGCGACCAACACCGCGGCGACTCCCGGATTCTCCACCCCTAAGCCCGTCTACTACTGCACATCAAGACTTGCGTTGGCATTCACCATTTGTGAACTCTTTTGTGCCGTTGAGTCCAGCGTACCAATTTTCATGAAGGACAAGCGGCATGACGCGCAGTCGACTGTCACAACAGATGATTGGCAAGAGGACGGCCTTCCATCTACCCAAGTAAGCCGTGCGTTGCTGCTGAACCGCAACATGAAGTGTTACTCCTTCACGACGCCTCCACAGCGCACTTATTGCCTTCTGAGAACTTCAACCAATCCCCTTAACATTTCTGAAGCCCTTCTTCATTGCACAAGATTGAATATGCGCCTGCCTCCCTACAGTAGTGCACCATACGAGCGCCTTGATACTCTGATGCGACTGTTTGGAGTAGAAAGTTACAAGCTCTGGCTCGCGGGTCAGTCTCTGAAGCAGACCGTGCTGTTTTCTTCGCGTCAGTGCAGCCAGCCACTCCGAACGACAAAGTTGTCAAGAGATGACGCAGGATGCAAGATCTGCAACATCGCAGTCGTCTGTGAAACAGCTTCCTACAGTTTCGATGCGTTAAACTGTGTCACAGTTCAAGAAGGTGCTGACGACATGGAATACTGCTATTATAATGACGGTGTCACTGCAAATGAAAGTGTGCTTAGCTGTCGAGAACGCTCGGCTACTCTTGCAGATGTGTGGACCATAAACCTGGAGTCGCTAATCTATATTAGGCCACTACTGCATTCTCAACTGAAGTTTTGGATTCATTTACGCTCAGATGATGTTGACCGATTGAATGCAGTGATACTATTTAAAAAACGCGATTTTGACGAAACCTCATGCTTCATGGCACACTTGCAACCAGCACTGCTGTGGGTATTCAAGAGGAACTGCAGCGATTCTTATTCCGTTTTGTGCGTAGGCGAAAGGGGTGAGCGGAATAGGCCCTGCCCATGGCATCCAGTTTTGGGCGAATATGAGACCTGCGCTGAAGACCGCCTCGTCTATAATTTCAGTGCAGCCCTGAAGTTCTGCAACGAACACTCGCTGAGGCTCTTCGACGCTAGGGCGCATAGGAGCGGGCTCCTGGTATTTACCTTCGGTCGCTACCTCATATGGGACGCAAAATACAAGGGACGCTGGACTCTGTCTAAGCATCTCTGCCTCGCCAAAGACATATTAGAAAATCCCCCGACGAGGACACCATTTCACTGCTCCGAGAAGCTTCCGTATCTGTGCGTGAAAAACAAGACCGGGAACTTTTCGGTCCCTGCTGAAAGCGGAGAGCACTTCTGCGTGAACATAAATAAGTCATCGACGAGCCGTCCACGGATGTGCTACAACTACCACGGTTTAAGCTTTCAGCAAAGTGTTGAGGCCTGTGAAGAGCTGGGGATGTATCTTCTTCCGGAGGGCCTGCAGCATGTTGTGTACAAACAACTAACTGATGAACAAGGACAAAAGATGCAAAATGGCACAGCGCGAAGACACTGGCTCCAACCGCTCAGGAATTGCAGCGGACAGTGCCTGGCCCTCGTGCCGATGAACGGCTGGTTTCTCCGGCGAGAAACATTGTGCTCGGAGAAGCTGCCTTCAGTATGTTTGTACCCACCGGCTATATTTCCGCTGCCTGCACCTGACGAAGGAGACTGTGAGGAAACGAAGGTCTCGCCAACACCGAGCGCTAATATCAGTTCGAACGATCCCGGGAATCCAGGCGTCGGTACACCGAGCGCTAATGTCAGTTCGAACGATCCCGGGAATCCAGGCGTCGGTATAACAATGTCCAAATTACTTCATTTCCATATTTTTCTGTCATGCATAACTAGGCATTACAGGAATCTGTAGATGAAAAAAAAAAGAGCTGCGAGAAATCGCTGCGTTTAAAAAAAAGTTGTTTAAGTGGTGAGC
Organism: Amblyomma americanum; assembly: GCF_052857255.1. NCBI lineage: Eukaryota > Metazoa > Arthropoda > Arachnida > Ixodida > Ixodidae > Amblyomma > Amblyomma americanum. The sequence continues at coordinate 124,248,596 of NC_135505.1, forward strand.
AGTGGTCGTGTAATCAGAGGAGCTGTATATGATTAAAAACAGTGGAAAATAATGTGTCCTGTTATCGCACCTGCACTATTGCTCATGACATAAAAGAGATAGTCAAGCTGCATTTTAAGTGGACATATTGACTGCTGCGTCGAAAAAAAACAAGAAAAAATATCTCGGCCTCACCACTCTTGTTTTTGCGCTGATATTTTGCACAGAGGTGGCATTTAGCTGTCAGTTTGGTTTTGTATTACGTTTAGGTTTAGTACTTGCCCGATTCGGTGCGAATCAAAACAGCAAGCTTTCGCAGCAATCATGTTGGTTGCGACATCCCGCGTCACGGGGAAGAATGAGCACTCTACCGTGGCGGAAGGCGGTGAGAAATGCATGGGAGAAACGCAAGGTTCATGTAGGCATAAGTCGCGTGCAAATATACTTTTCTGCGCCACAATTTGATATAGTAGTCAAGCATGCACTATCAAAGCAACCATGCAATCACTTTCTACCACTAGCTTCCTGCTTAGCTTCAACGATAGCTAGCGGCAGACACTCGTTCCTCGGTTGAGCGCAGAAGGTGCTACCGGTACCTCTGCTTTGAAATGTTGCTGCTTTATTCTTTCTTCACCGAATACGACAAATTTTCGTTAAATTCTGATAGAATAATTGAAGTACCCCACCCAGCGGATATATAAACCAAAACTGACAGCAAAATGCCGCTTGTGTGCGATATTTGAGCCCAAATAAGTGGACGGTTGCGAAGAGGGTTTTTTTGTTTCGATCTACTCTTAACTACGCAACAGTCGGCAGTGAAGGAAATAGAACAGGAGAAGTTGGGATTTTCGCTTCCTTGCTTGCTCAACTAATAGTCTGGTGGTGCTGTCCCGATAATAAGACACCGGATGCCAGCGATGGGCATCACATTAACTTCAAATGTTCAGCATTGCGGATATTCCTCCGATGAGTAATATGCTGCTACATAAAGTGCAGCCATTTTACCTTGAGGTATAGTACCTGCGAAATTGTTGCCGATCAGTTTTAGCGTGGTATAGAAATCAAGGCAGGTTGTGTGCTGTTTTTTGAATGGTTGAATTTCTAAACCGCACTGACAGAGCTAGGTGGGGGAGGTTTTAGCATTTTCGTGGGGAGGATAAGAGGCACAAAAACGTGCGTTGTGACTGTGAACATCCAGGAATGCAGAAATCGCGGACGCTTAAACACCAAAGGAACGGCGAGTGATGAAGAAGGTGTTGGCTTGTCGAAATTTTACAAAATGATGATGAGAAGAACGAGTTCGTAGAAGAATGCCTGATGAGCATGTGTCGGTGATGGTGCTTGTGGTGCTTTCTTGATAAAGGATCTCCTACACTTGTCCAGCCTGCACTTAAAAAATCTTGCTGAGCTACAGATCTGCGGCTTCCTATGAAGCGTGTTCTTCCTGCGTTCTTCCCGCAGAAAGAACATGCATGTTTATGCATAAAATGACAATTGAAAAAGGCAAATGGTGGTTAAGGGTAATGTTCTGGATTCTGAGAAAAGGCACGCTTAGAAGGGAGGGCAAAAATATCGATAGCATATGAGAATATCGAAATGGCGGGGCAAGGATGAATCACCTGTCAAAGTACAGGTGAATTCGAGAAATACGTTAGACTCTTGTCTTGCAGTGGGTGTATTTAACTTCATGATGATGATCATCGTAAACTGGGTGTCCATCGGGCATTTTTATCTCCCGTGTTTGGTGGAAAAAAACACGTTCCTAGGCATGGGCAAATCATTTATTTTCTGACAATTTCTGTTCGCTCCAGTACGCACAATTTAGGCCGAAAATCGTGACTGACGGTTTGTAGAATGACTTACTGATAAATGACTGAAAAATGAATGACCAATGACTGAATGAATGAATGAGGGGTTGTAGAATGCCTCTAATCAAATTTTAGTCTACCTTTACATCATTTGGGATTTTTTTTCCACGAGTTCATGCTGTGGACCATTATTATGATTACCAGCGCACTAAACTTTCTTGGGTTTCAGACATGCTTAGAAAGTATCGACATATGCTTCCACCACATCTGATGCGCTTACTGTACAATGCACTTTTTGACTCACAGCTGCGTTATTGCTATCTAGCCTGGGGAAACAGGACGAAAAGAGCTCTCCAAAAGCTCGCCTTTATCCAGAATAAGGCCCTAAGCTCAGTTGCAAACCAGCGTAGTCATGCCCAGATTAATTCTTTTTTCGCAAAATATCAAATAATTCAAGTCAATATGCTCGATGTGTAGAAGCTTCTGTTAACTCTGAAATCAGAAATTCCGAAAGGCGCACAACTCTGCATAAAATAGCAAAAGTAAGATAAAACTCTTCGTGTGGCATTACTCGATACCCAGAAATTTGGTTCGTACCGACACCTCGCTCAGATTACGGCATGCAGAAGATTTGTTTCAGAACCGAAGAGTTAGGCTCAATGTCGGATCAGTCAAGCAGGAGTTCACGTGGCTGGGAAGTAGGGGCACACCGCAGGGGGCAGTGCTGTCCCTTTTGCTCTTCAACATTGCGCCATTAGGAATACAGGTTAGGCTGGACAGCATACAGGGTGTCAGGCACGCATTCTATGTTTACGACATTACGATTTGGACCTCCGGAGGGCCAATTGGGAGCGTAGTGAAAAGACTACAATGTGCGGTGGATACCATGCAAGAATACACTAATAGCTCTGGACTCCAATGCACACCCAACAAATCAGAGATACTAATATTTAGGAAGACAGGAGACTCTGACCCCGATATAGTATTTGCAGGGGGAGTGCCAATCCAAGAGTTGCCACGGACGAAAATCATAGGTCTGTTAATAGACGCCAAGGACAACAACGCGGAGTGATTAGGCGACTGCAGGCAACAACTGAGGAAGTGGCGAGAATGATTAGTAAGGTATCAAACCACAAGCATGGACTTACAGAAAAAGAAACCATAAAGTTAATAGAGGCTTTTATTGTGAGCAGTATAGCTTACACTGTACCTTATCTGAAATTAAAGAAAAGTGAGTAGAATAAGCTAGACGTCATAATGCGCAAAGTAATATAAAAGAACACTTGGTATCCAAGTCAACGCAGGAACCGAAAGATTACTACACATGGGCATTCACAGTACTGTCGATGAACTTACTATAGGCGATTCGATATCGCAGGGTATACGGCTGTCAGGAAGCAGGGCAGCAAGGGATGTGTTCGATAGACTAGAGCTCCCATGCATTTGGTCTGCGGAGGACAGAAGGGGAGTTGGAAGTTCAGCTTAGAAGTAAGATCCAGATGCAGCCCATTACGAGACATATACACACCGAATATCATAAGAAAAGAAGGAAGGCTAGGGCGATTGCGAACGCCATCAGGAGAACATGCGGCGGGATGGAAGAGGTAATTTACGTGAACGCGGAAGGACAATTCAACGGGATATTAATGATAGCACGCACGGATGCCCAACGGAAATTAGTTAATGTGGCATCAATTCGAAGCTATAGAATCGCACAGGCTGAGGAAGCGGCGATAGCTTTGGCGATGGTTTCCAGGAAGGTCTCGTGAGTTATTACGGACTCCCAGGCTGCGTGTTGTATCTAAACAAGAGGAAGGATTGGTAAACATGCAAACAGAATACTGAGAACTCAAGAAGATAGACTTTACATCCAAAGTCTCCAGGACACTCTGGGGATGTTGAAAATGAAGGCGCTCACACCGCTGCAACGCGCTATTGCCCTGGGCCCCCAAACATTCGCAAGAACCTAATTATTCTGAACCACTGTTAGGCTACAGGGATTTGCTCCCACATTTGAGATTAACGAGGAAAGTTTACGCCGAACAACACAAAAATCTACACAGGGAGCAAGGGGTCATTTTAAGGAAGTTGCAATCGCATGCCTATATTAATCCCATGAAATTCAGCATTATGTTTCTCAATTCTTATGATTCACACTGCGACTTCTGCGGCGAGGTGGTTGACTTATACCATATGAAATGGGCTTGCCAAAAACATGCAGCTACACCAAGGTTCAACAACCCAAAAAACTGAGGACTGGGAGGCGGCGCTGTCCAGGTCACATTCGGAGGACCAGCTTTCGCTGGTGAGCCGGGCAAGAGCGGCGGCAAAAGCTGAAAGACACCTAGAATGAGGGCCCACCCAAACATTCTAACCATTAAACATTTTTCTCTCCCTCTTCCACAAGCCCTAAATAAACTACACCCCACTGCAGAAAACCTGCGTATATTACAGAAGAAAGAGTTGTTCGCTGTGCTTGCCCTAGAGAACTACGAATGATTATTCTTTAAGTGCATCATTTTTCTGATCAAATGACCAGTTTCAGTTTTTCTCCGCATATATAATTTTCTGCTGCTAAATGATATTCTGTGGGCGATTTCTGGTTAGTGATGATTTGCTGTTGGTGATATTCTTATCCCTTCTGCCGCTGTTGATGTGGATATTTGTTCTATGGGAGGTGGGGCCTGTCAAGCCACAAAACCGTGGCTTTTCTTCTCGCCGTTCTTAGCAGAGTTTGCTGCACAGCGTTTTATTCTCGCATGCTTCTATCATGTAAGATTTCGACTGTCGTAGAATAAAGAAACCCAACATGACTTAAAAATGTCCTCAGTTTGGAACTTAGTCGCTGTCTTCAGCGCTCACGTGTTTTCTAATATCGTGGACGGTTTTGCATGTTACACATCTGCAAGACGCTTTTCGAGCAGTGACTTGAGCAAGGAGCATTAAATGTTATTCCCCGGCATCAACAAAGTTATTATCGACGCGCAACCTAGTCAAATGCAATCTAGATCTTGTGATGTGTAAGTGAGGGAAACTCAGAAGTGCTTAGCGGAAGCTATAAAGAAGCAGCAAGGACAGCTTTCATGCTAGATTAAACTTAGGGCATCCTAAGTTTCAAATGCCGTAAGCTGGGAGAATTCTGTCGGTGGCAGGTCCTTAGATCAGCTATTATAAATTTCTTGCGCTTTAATGCCGGTACGCCACCCACCCATTCTAAATGAAAAAAGAAAAAAAAACATTTTTAGTGCGTAATTTGATCAACCTGTTTCCAGTTTATTTCATTTCCTTTAAACTATAATACTATTTATAGTTGCTGCAACGGTTTCGAGGCGTCAATTTGCGACAGCGCGCTCTAGGGCAGAACAAACTCGCGTTTTTAGGTTAAAGCGAACCCAGAAAAAAAGAAGGCATTATTTTTGTCTCCATAGAGCTGAGAAACCAAAGCTTCAATGTGCAAACATGGGCAGAGTAACCAACAGAGCCTCGACTCCCGGCTTTTCTACCACTAAGCCCTTCGACTACAGGACATCAAGACTCGTGTTAGCGCTCACCTCTTGTGAGCTCCTTTGAGTCGTTGAGTCCATCGTATCAATTTCCGTGAAGGACAAGCGGCATGAGACGCAGTCGGCATTCACAACAGATGATTGGCAAGAGGACGGTCTTTCATCTACCGAAGTAAGCCATGAGCTGCTGCCGAACAGAATCATGAACTGTTACTCTTTCACGACGCCACGACCGCGGACTCATTGCCTTCTGAGAATTCCAACCCGTCCCCTTAACATTTCTGGAGCCCTTCTTCGGTGCACAAAATTGAATATGCGCCTGCCTCCCTGCAACAATGCACCAGTCGAACGCATTGATACTCTGATGCGACTGTTTGGAGTAGAAAGTTACAAGCTCTGGATCGCGGGTCTGTCTCTGAAGCAGGCCGTGCTGTTTTCTTCGCGTCAGTGCAGCCAGCCACTACAAACGACAAGGTTTTCAACAGCTTACGCAGGGTGGAAGATATACAACGTCGCTGTCGTCTGTAAAACAGCTTCCTACAGTTTCGATGTGTCAAACTGTGTCACAGTTCAAGAAGGTCCTGACGACATGGAATACTTCTATTATAATGATGATGTCACTGCAAATGAAAGCGTCCTTAGATGCCGAGAACGCTCGGCTACTCTTGTGGAGGTGTGAAACATAAACCTGGACTCGGTAATCTATATTAGGCAACTACTGCATTCTCAACTGAAGTTCTGGATCCATTTCCCCGCACAGTATTTCAACGTACTGTATGCAGTGACAACATTCAGTGCACGTGATTTAGACGGAACTTCATGCTTCATGGTACACTTGCAACCAGCACTGCAGTGGGTATTCAAGAGGATCTGCAGCGATTCATATTCCGTTTTGTGCGTAGGCGAAAGGGATCGGCAGAATAGGACCTGCACATGGAAACCAATCTTGCGCGGATATGACACCTGCGCTGAAGACCGCCTCGTCTATAATTTCAGTGCAGCCCTGAAGATCTGAAAAGAACAGTCACTGAGGCTGTTTAAAGGTAGCGTGTGACATGACAGCGATCTCCTGGTATTACCCTTCGGTCGCTTCCTCATTAGGGACGCAAGATACAAGGGTCGCTGGACCCTGTCTAAGCATCTCTGCCTCGCCAAAGACATATTAGAAAATCCCCCGACGAGGACACCATTTCACTGCTCCGAGAAGCTTCCGTATCTGTGCGTGAAAAACAAGACCGGGAACATTTCGGTCCCTGCTGAAAGCGGAGAGCACTTCTGCGTGAACATAAACAAGTCATCGACGAGCCGTCCACGGATGTGCTACAACTACCACGGTCTAAGCTTTCAGCAAAGTGTTGAGGCCTGTGAACAGCTGGGGATGTATCTTCTTCCGGAGGGCCTGCAGCATGTTGTGTACAAGCAACTAACTGATGAACAAGGACAAAAGATGCAAAATGGCACAGCGCGAAGACACTGGCTCCAACTGCTCAGGAATTGCAGCGGACAGTGCCTGGCCCTCGAGCGGATAAACGGCAGGTTTCTCCGGCGAGAAAAATTGTGCTCGGAGAAGCTGCCTTCTGTATGTTTGTACCCATCGGCTATATTTCCGCTGTCTGCACCTGACGACGGAGACTGTGAGGAAACGAAGGTCTGGTCAACACCGAGCTCTAATGTCAGTTCGAACGATCCCCGGAATCCAGGCGTCGGCACAACGATGTCCAAATTATTGCATTTTCAAATTTTTCTGCCATGCATTACTAGGCATTAGAGGAGTCGGTAGATGAAAAAAAAAGCTGAGAGAAATCATCGCCTTTAATGAAAGTAAAAAAAGTACTTTCAATGGTGACCAGTTGTCGCGTAATCAGGCGACCTCTATATTGTTGAAAACACTGGGATATAAGGTACCCTATCTTGCTACCTGTAGTCTTGCTGATCACTTACAACAGATAGTCAAGCTGTATTTTTTCTGGCGGTACCGGGTGTTGCGTCGTTCAGAAAAAAATGAAAAAATTCTCTCGGGCTAACTGCTCGCGTCTTCGCGCTCACATTTTGCACAGAGATTGCATGTACCGATAAGTTTTGTTTTGCTTAAAGTTTAGGTACAGTACTAACCTGACTCTGTCAAAATTATTCGGTAAAATTCATTGTCTGCGGCGATGGCGAATAAAAACAGCAAGGTTTCGCAACAGTGATGCTGGTTGCGCCATCACGCGGCCTGCGGACGAATGAGCACTGTACCGTGCAGAGAGGCTGCGGAGAAACGCGTGGGAAAAACGCTAAGGCGCCCGTGTGCTGTGCGATGTCAGTGCACGTTAAAGATCCCCAGGTGGTCGAAATTATTCCGGAGCCCTCCACTACGGCACCTATTCTTCCTTTCTTCTTTCACTCCCTCCTTTATCCCGTCCCTTACGGCGCGGTTCAGGTGTCCAAAGATATATGAGACAGATACTGCGCCATTTCCTTTCCCCTAAAACCAATTATTATTATTAGAAACGAAAGGTGCGAGGAGGGAGCAGTTGCGTGCAAATATACTTTTCTCCACCCAGTTCAAAACAGTAGTCGAGAAAGCACTATCAAACCAACCGCGCAACAACTTTCGGGCACTAGTTTTCTGGCTCTTCAACGGCAGGCACGTTTTTATTTATTTATTATTTATTTATTTTTTTTTATTCAATACTGCCAGCTGACTTTTGGTGGCCAAGGTAGGAGGGGGGGTACAATTGCACAGTGCTTTGCCAATAGCAAACAACTAAGCAGCCAAATTTCTGCGGAACAGCTCAAATAATAGACGTGTAACAAACACTTTACATTAAAATCCAAAGCAAAACGCGACCCGGTGAACACTCCAGAATCGAACCAAATACCCTAACTTGACCGGCTGGGATTGATCGCACCTAAAAGTGTTGCGGCTGACGAGGTGACCACTTCGCAAGGTAACTCATTCCAATAGGCTATCATTCTTGGGAAGAACGACAGCTTGTATGCAGTGGTTCTGCATATGGGCACTACAATTGTTTGATCGTGTTTGTGCCGAGTTTGTCGTGTTCTGTTATACTGCATAATAATAATAATAATATTAATAATAATAATAATAATAATAATAATAATAATAATAATAATAATAATAATAATAATAATAATAATAATAATAATAATAATAATAATAATAATAATAATAATAATAATAATAATAATAATTTATTCGACCATCATGCGGTACATGACGACAGGGAGCCCGGAGTAAAAGCTTCCCATTGACAGCTTGACCGATCCCTGGACCCCCTACATTTTGGCAATAGCAATGAAGGTCGAAATGAGAACTTATTACAATAGAAGAAAAGGCAACACAAGCAATCACCTTTTTCTGTTCATGACGAAGAATTCACCGGTGTTGCGCTCCCACGTGCTTTTCCTTTTTGTTAACTGCGTTCAGGTGAATAGCCACCCGATTCTTGGCCGATCCCCCAGTGTGGGTATGTGCCATCTTTTGATAGGCTAACAACAACAACAATCACGAAATAGCAGTTCGGTGAAAACTACTCAATCACAAGAAATAAAAAAAACACTAAAAAAACCTTAGCACAGCCAACCATGGACACTTTTTCATATTACAGAGAGGTGAGTAAACATGCAAAACCAGTAGCACTATCACAAAATATGTGTTCAAGATGAAAAAAAAAACGTTAAAAGGCAAGAAATAAGATATAAGTGTGAAAGTCTATTCTGGTGTGATTACTGACGCTGTGGAATAACATTTTCGAGCGATGCATTTTGCGACGAGATTCCAAGGTGGGTGAATCGGAACGGCTACGAAGATCAGATATCGATACCTGTCTTCCTTAGGCTTTGAAAATGAAACGTAGTGCTCTTTTTTGGACACGTTCTATACTTTTGGCACCCGTTTTCGTATGCGGGTTCCATACTACGTAACCATATTTGAGTAATGCACACACTAGGAAAGTATACGCCAGAAACTTTGTTTTAGTGGAAGCATGTTTTAGCCGGTATCTTATTAGCCAAAATCTGTTAGATGCCACTGAGGTTATGTTATTAATGTGTTGGCTCCAACTTAGGTTCGAAGTGATCGTTACGCCAAGGTATTTAAAATACTGTACCCGTTGAAGAGAGACGCTGTTAATTTTGTAAGAGTACAGCAATGGAACTTTTCCCCTGGTTATGGACATTTGTTTGCACTTCTAACACTTACCGAAATTTTCCAGTTGTTCCACCAATTACTAACAACACATAAATAGCTATCTATAATTAGCTGCTCGTCTTCGAAGTGAATTGTGTGAAAAATTACGCAGTCGTCTGCAACAAAAAAAAACGAGCCTGCACAGGAGAATTGAGCTTGAGGTCATTTAAATATACAAGACAAAGAAGCGGCCCGAGAACTGAGCCATGCGGCACTCCTGAAAGCACTGGAATGAACGACGAACTTGAACCAGGGATCTGCACGTACTGCTGCCGGTACTGCTGCTCCTCGGGTGGGTGCAGATGGTGCTACTGCTACCTATGGTTTGAAGTGTTGCTGTTTTGTTCCGTCGTCACCGCAGAAGCTAGAGATTTTTTTTAAAATTGAGAATGAATCAGGCAAGTACCTCCCTCGATCGTTATACAAAACAAAACTGACAGCGAAGTGCCAAATTTGTGCAACATTTACGCATGAATAATCGGGAAGCTAGGCATAGGAAATTTTTTTCATGTTATCTGAGCTACGCAACAGTCTGTACAGAAGGCAACGGAACGCAAGAAATTGCGCTTTTCTCTGTCTTCCTCGATGACTACCTTCTGGTGATGCATTCCCCATAATAAGACACTGGGTGTCACTGCTGGGTTTCACATCAAATTCGAACTTTTCACTTCGTGAACATTCCTTCGATGTACAACGTGCTGCTAAGGAGAGTGCCGCCCTTTCTGTCTGAACCATGTTATTTGACAAATTGTTGCCGATCAGTCATCATCGTCCTGCCAACCATCATCGCCTCCGTAGATTTCACCGTCATTTGAAGCCGTCTCCAGCTCTTAAGTCAAGTCGGAGTTCCAGTCGGAATAGATTTCTAGACCGTCAGAAACGCTGCTGTAAAAACTGCTCCAAGAAGCAGCCCTTCCTTATGGGACATCTACGCCACTGGCGTTGTTCATGTATGACGCCATTAGGAAAAAAAAAACTGTTGCCAGACCTGGAACAGCGCGCAGTAGGCGCAAAACACAATTTCCCTCTAAAATCTAACGCCCTCTAGGGCTGAAGATAGCAAGCCATGCAATTGCGAGCCGTTACTCGTCTTTTGCGGTGGTAGCCGCGGAACGTCGGGCAGGGCTAGTGTGACTCGTTACTGACGATAATGGTACAATCTCCCATGACGAGTACAGCTCGGGGTTTGCGGTTAAAGTTCTAATAACGCGCATATATGTGCAAGATGCACGTGGAGAAGTACTTCCATAACGCAGCTATGTGCTTGCTGCATTGATAATTTGCACCCGACCGGCAAGAAAGTTCTTCACTAGCTGAAACATAAGTCAAATGTAGCTCAACATGTCAACCTGAGTCAAATGTAGCCTTTACTTCGCGATACACAAAAACTGGAAACACCATTTGGGCTCAGTTGAACTCGGTGAAGCCTCAGGCAGAAATGCCGGAAGCCAACGAAATTTACACAGAGCACTTCTTTATAGCAACACTTAATACAATTTTCGGCCTAAAGCAGTTAAACTCACGATAGTCAATTCAGAGTTTCCACTGTGCGTTGACCACTCTTCGAGCTCGAGTACGTGTTCGCTCGTACTTTAGCGTGTTGAAACACAATGTGCTCACTGTCTCCAAGTTTTCCTTGGTGGTTCTGCGAGTCTAGTCAGTGTACCTAGCACAGTGGCATTCAGTATTCTGCCATTGAATATTTGTTGGTCTCTCCTGATTAGCCGAGCCATGGCTTCCGTGGGTTGAAACAGTAGCTATTCAGGCGGGCTTACGGAGACTAAGGTCTTTTCCAGCCCAACCTGCTGTTATCGTGAGAAATTCCACATCTGCCCTTCAAGCGATAGAGCATGGGTTTCCGTCTGTAACGTTGTCTCTTGGCTGTTTAGGCTTTTGGTGCCCAATATGCAGAGTAAGGGCTTCTCTATAAATTTCCAAAGGGTACTCTTGCACGTAGGCATATTGGTAATGCGTAGACGGATAACCACGGCTATAAGTATCTGTGAGAATTCATGAAAAATTTCCTCAAGATGCCAATACATGCTTCGTAGAAACGCTCCTCAGCCATTTTGTTTCCCAGTGGTGTCCGTCCAGCCAACCATGTGTGACCAAGGGAGACAAGAGACCTTAAACTACCTTCTAAATTAAAAACTTACTAAATCGCGTCAGCTCGCACCTCAGCGTGGCTACATATGACGGGACTGGCATCATCTCCACTGTGTTCATGTTGTGCATCACACGTCCTGAAAGACGAAGACATAGACGATAAATGTAAGGAATGCAGGGAGAGGGGGACCCTAGACCACATAATCTGGCATTGCACACACTCCCCAGGGGTCAATGAAGGAATAAATAGTAGAGAAGCCTGGGAGACCCTTCTGCAAAGCGCGGACCCCGCCATGCAGAGGAAAGACATCCACCTGGCGGTAGAGGCCACGAAGAGCCAGCAACTCTTTGCCTGAATCTAGTCGCGGAGGCCCCGGCCCCTGCCCCTAGGCCTGCGCGCCAGGGGTAGGCAGTAGGGGGTCTCCATTTCTGATGGAAATAACAGTTTTAGGAATGGAATGGAATGGTTCATGTTGAGCGTGCGGTGAAGTAGAACATTAGCTTATGTGTTGCCAGATTTCAGCACGAAAACGTGTGTTCTACACGCTTCCTTCAAGGAGGCAAAACTCCCACACGCTTCTTTTGAATATATCTGTTATGCGCCATGCGGGTTGAGAATTGTGCAGAAATCGTGCTGCTTACGGGGAGGTTCTTCCTAACGTGTAGCTACATGTCGCCAATTTTGAGTCGCTGACAATGGTTTCTGCCGAATATCGCGCAGTGGCTAGAGCAATGGCTGTTTATTCTCCAATATGTGTGTGCTGAATGCGTATAGTGCCTCCAGTTATGAGTGCAAGATGTTCCATGGCAGCCACAGCTACCATCTTGCCAGCCGAGGAATCTGCTGCATCTATATATACTACAGAGGTATTATTAAGAAAACATTTGCCCAATTATTTGGCTCTCTCTCTCTCTGTGACTTGTCACTCATCCAATGATATGACAGATAGTTACTGCGCCATTTTCTTTTCTTCCAAAACTATTATTTTTTTTACTGCCCCCAGTTCCGCTTTTATTGGGTGAGTTTCATTAGTGTGCTCTGGAACTTAAAAAAGAACACGCGTGGTCTAAATAAAATTCTGAAGAATAAAACATTGCTTGTGAATTAAAATATATGTGCCGTGTCACTAAGGCAACAAAAACCACAGCAACAACAATTGAAATGCGGTCTGCAACCAAAACCTAAATGTGGAACCATGGCTAGGGGAACCAACAAAACTTAGACTAGCGGCCTCTCCGCCACTGTACGCTTCTTCCCCAAGGGTGTGCAGCACGCGCTGTACGCGGACGACATCTCCATTTGGGACACGCAGGGCTATCTCGTTGAAATGGAGGCCAGCCTGCAGGAGGCGGCCACCGCGGTGAACGAGTACGCGAAAAGATGTGGCCTTCATTGCTCCCCTCAAAAATCCAAATTCGTGCACATTCGCCCCAACAAAAAATGCACAAACAAGATAGAATTGAGACTTGGATCGGAACCGATACCCGAAAGAAAAGAAATTAGAGTCCTAGGTCTTTTCATCCACCAGCGTCGGCTGGCGACGACCACGCTCGACAAACTAAAGAAGGTGGGAGATCAGGTGGGCCGAATGGTCCGCAGAGTCTCGAACAAGAAAGGGGGATTGCGAAGCAAAGACGCCTTGCGGCTGGCCAATGCCTTTGTAACAAGCAGAATCCTGTACTCGACCCCCTATCTCCGCCTTAACAAACACGACCAGAACATCATCGAGGTGATAATACGCAAAATGACGAAGAAGGCCCTCGACCTCCCGATAACCACGTCTAACCTGAGACTCCAAGGTCTGGGTATGACGAACTCCTTCGATGAACTTAGAGAAGCCCACCTCACAGGTCAATACACGCGATTATCGCAGACGCCGTCAGGACGCCGCCTTCTAGCCCGTCTGCACATAGAACACACGACTCTAACCGAGGAGAGAGTAAGACTCTCTCAGGAGTGGCGTTACGCCCTGCACGTAAGACCACTCCCAATTAAGATGTCCAGGGACGACCACGAGGGTAGACGCAGGGCCAGGGCAGAGGCCTTAGCTCACCACTACGGAAGGAAACCCGGGGTATACTACGTGGACGCATCCGGCCAGCACCAAGGCGGGTGGTGCACGGCGGCAGTGGTCCACGAGTCCAAAACGGTGAACGGGCTCACCTTCAAAGCCCGAAGCGTCACTCAAGCAGAGGAAGTCGCCATCGCATTAGCGGCAACACACTCCGATTCCAAGACAATCATAACCGACTCGCGAGGGGCGTGTCGGAACGTCCAACAGGGCTGGGTCCCGTACCTGGCCTACCGGCTACTGCAAAACAGCTCGTACGTAGGAGGTCCATCCCACCGCTTCATAGTCTGGGCTCCGGCCCACTCGGGGCTAGGAGGAAACGAGGCAGCAGATGCAGCCGCCCGCGCGCTCTCTAACCGGGCAACCTCGTCCCCCGCCTCCTCTGAAGGAGTAGCGGAAGCCACGCCGACCTACACTTACAAGGAAATAACGCAATTATACAAAGATAGACATAAACTGTACCCCCACCCGTGTAAAGGATTAACGAGAGCGGAGGAAAGCCTGTTCCTCCGCCTTGTCACGAACACCATAATGTGCCCGGCCTTGCTAAAGCACTTTGACCCTGCCTTCTCCGGGGAGTGCCCGCACTGTGGGGAGAGGTCCTCGGACCTCTACCACATGGTGTGGGCGTGCCCCTCCAACCCTGCTTTTACTCCAAACCCAAACCCCACCCGGGAGGACTGGGAGGCAACCCTACTCGCCTGTTGCGACCTGAAAGCCCAAAAGGCGATGGTCGAACGAGCTATGGCGCCAGCGGAAGCCACTGGGGTCCCGTACTAGGGTCTCCACCTAGTGATTGTGAGGGGAAGGGCACTAAGCCTGACTCCAGAGCACTCTCCATGTAACTCCCTCTTTTCAGAGGAAATAAACGTTTTTACCACCACCACCCCGTGTGCTGTGCGATGTCAGTGCACGTTAAAGATCCCAAGGCGGTCGAAATGATTACTGAGGCCTCCACTAAGGCCTCTCTTTCTTCTTTCCATCTTTCACTCCCTCCTCTATTCCCTCCCTTATGGCGCGGTGCTGGGTGCCCACATGGATGTGTGAGACCGTTACTGCGCTATTTATTTTCCTCAAAAACCAAATTATTTTTTCTCAGAGAACTCAGGCGTGCCAGTGGGCGGCATCATTCCTTTCCGTTTGTCCCACGTGTACTGGAACCAGAATCATTGAGGCTTGATTAGGAGGATATTTTGTTAAGAGCATGAGACCTGATTGGTGGACACGACGGTTGTTAATAATTCTGTACGAATTTTGTTAATCTGTGAGTACATTAGCGCTTGGGTTGGTAGCTAGCGTAACGGCGGCGTCGCCTGCGTGAGTTGGGTTGGGTGTGCGCGCACTCGCGCAGAGTTTAGTTTGCCGTCGTGATTCGTTATGGCGATGGTCATCCGCCCTTGGAATGGACCTACTGCTTCCACGTAGAGCACATACTGGTGGCTATCGCATTTATCGCGCATGTTTTTGGATCTGGTGCTCCTTCGCGTAGCGTTTATGTCGGATGCCTATTTCTGGGTATTTGATGGACATAGATGTTCTTGGAGATCGATAGAGGAAGTTACGCCTTTTGTTAGACCGTGTGGGGTACTTTGAGGTGCATTTTGCTCAGAATGGTCTGTCCTGTTCGAGTAATGGCTAGCTGTGGCAGTCTTTGCGGCTTCCAGGTTTGTTGGAACGCGCTGTGGAGGCCGAGAGATGCGGGCTCAGTGTTTCGGGACGCCCAGAGCCACTTTTTAAGCCTCCGGTATTAGTGATTCTACCTTTGCTATTTGTGACTTGGTCAGGTGGAATAGGCCGTCCGGTATATTATTCAAGAGACGAAAAAGCTTGCACCAGGCGAATTGCGTCCCTCTATTGTATGCCGTGGTCATTGTGGCAGATGCGGTTGAGCATCCCGGTTATCTGATGCTTTGCCTACCTTGTGGTATATACTGCTCTAAGATTTTGTTTAGGATGGCTTGGGAATTTCGTGTCGAATCGAAGTGGATTGCGACGCTTTCGGCTAGTGATCGTCCGAAGTTCTTGAGTATGAGCAGTTTTGACTTCTCTGGGGTGCTTTGTAGACCTCAGATTTTCTGCACTAGTTGGCCACATCGGCTGCGGCCTCGAGACGTTGTTCCACCTCTGCGTCTGCCTCGTTCCAGCTGCGGCATCAGATCGTGACGCCATCTACGTTGTACGCCTTCGATTTTGTGAAGCTGGGGTGATAGGGCGCTCATCGCCAGTTTGAATAGCAGGAGTGATAGGACCATCCTCTGTGGGGTTCCTTGCAGGCCAAGTGTGATGGCCTAAGTTTGTTAAGATCCCGAATTCAGGATAACTTGCCTCAGTGTAAGGAAATCTTTGATGTAGTTGTAGGCCTTGGAACCGCAGTTCACATCTGCTACGCTGTTCAGAATTCTGGAGTGGAAGATGTCAATTCCGCCGTTCAAATCGGGTCCCAAAATGGCTTTGGTTTGGCCATTCGCTTCAACGCAGCATTCAAATTTAACATTTACGACTATCGTAATCGCCTGCCAATTTCTCGTTGATCCAACACGTTAACACAGTCAAGACAGGAGCCACATGAGAGCAAGGAAGAGCTGGCGCATATTACATAGAGAAAGCAGATGTCCCATTGCCATATTAGATGACCAAATTCAAGTCCATGCTAAAAAAAGTACTTGTTATTATTGTTGCGGCGATAGCTCCACTCGGCATGCACCATATAATTTTTTCATTACATACGTTTGCAACGAAACGCATCTTCAAGCGCAATGGGATGGCTGCATTTTTTTCACGAAGGCAATCTTTCAGGTCTGAATCAAATAACCAATATGCAGGACACGCCTCGAACTGAGGTTTGTGCTGAATTTTTCTTTAGCGAAACTAATTTCCGTTTACCTTTTGAAATAAGGATACATGATTATGCCCTGTGTTGTTTAGTTGCTTTTCGCTCTGCTGGAAAAGGTACGTTCTAAACATGAATACGCCTCTAAGGTAGTAAAAAGGGAGTAAGGTGTCCTCTAGCGCACTCTGTTTAACGGTAGGGCATGGTGTTGAAGTTTCGACATAGATTTTTACAATTTTTATATGGAACACTTACTCTTCAGAATGAAGGCATACTGTCACGGCAAAGCAAAGTAACTCGGTGCAGTTAGCAGTCAGAGAGGTTTTTAAATACGGAACCTGATGTCTGGAGGTCAGGAAGTAGAGGAGGAAAAACCCCGGTAAACGAATTCGTACTCCTAGGCCATCGCATAACTTGAAAAGGATTTTTTTCTTCGGCCACCCGTAAGTAATTCATATTTTTATTTATGCAAATATACCCATTACTTGAGCAGAATAGCCTGCCCCTTGAATAGAGTGCACTACAGGAGAGCTTACTTCGTTTTCAATCATATCGTGTGTAGAGCGTAGCAGTGAATTATAATTTTCTCGTATCCTCAATATGATGACCCAGTTATTAGACATACGGTACTTTTATTCATATTGAATGAAGTTTCAAACAAACTCCTGAGCATTTAGGGGCCCTATGTGTCTGAAGGCCCTGATAATAAAAACAACTTGTACCTTTCTCTACCGCTCTGGCATCTGTTGTGGTCAATTTGCGGCTCTGATAACACAGGACAGATACTTTTTTGGGTCTACTGAAGCGACTGACACCATTACATGATGGGATCTCTTGAACCAGATAGGTTGAGATTACTTCTCTAGTAATTCTGATGAGGGCATGGGTGCACCCTATTCTGGAGATAGCGTCATACCGCTGAAGTTGTGAATGTTTGGGAGGATTGCTTCTCGCCTCTTTAAACAGATATCACGGTATTCAACTAAAGATCACATGGCGACTGTACCCGGCAATTTCGTTCTGTTCTGCAAACAGTGTATCTAATTATTTAAATATTGTGAATAAATCGTTTACAAGAGCTTCACGAAAAGCGATGTTCTATTAGCCAAATGAGCTAACCAGACTTTAAAGCTGAGCAACTGCTTTTATATACCGCGAAAATAAGGGCGAGAGAAGCATCAAGACCAGAATAACGCAGTCACTGAAAAGAGTACAAGCTCTCATTGTGACCGGGTTTTTCTCCGCGCTTAAATGAAGCCCACCACTACAGAGGAAAGGCAGAGGGTACGAGAAATAGGGTGAGCTATTGGCGCATTGCATGCATAGGAAGTGGTTTTTATTTGGCTCTTACCTTGTGAAAGTTGTTACGGTGAGCTATTTCAAGTGTTTTGCACCAGCGCCGTGGATAAATCTAAACAATTAGTAATTCTTGTAGTCCTGATGCCTGATGCGTTACCTGCATCTGAAAAGTCGTGTCACTCGGTGCAGTTATTTTTATTTCAAAAAAATTTGATTTCACTTGGGCAGCTTTCTTGAATTGCCGTCCGGTGTTTGGATGGGACAACTATCATTTCTTATGATTGGGTGCACTTCCGGCACATGCGGATTATATTGGCTCTCCCAGTCTTGGCTTGTGCATATACCTTTCTTGCAGGTCTGCAAGTGATGAAATTCCAAAGCAAGAACACATGATAGTAGAAAAGGTGAAATAAAAATAATTGTGTAGCAAGTGAGAAAGAGGGATCAGCTATTCAGTATTGTATATTTAAGAACTGGTTTGCAAAGTTTAACCATAATAACCATAAGAAACTATTCTTGAGCATGTTGGTTATCCATACTAGAAGAGAAACGACTGCGTGCATATGAAGGCCCGAAGAGCGATGAGATGTAAAGAAGGGCTAATTTACATCAAGGACGACAGATAGCTGTTGTCCATAACCTGTAGCTCGGCTGCTATTAGTTTTCGCTTCTTATATTTATCTCAAGTATCAGTACTTTTTACGAGAAGGATAAAAACGGGTATTCATAACTATGGTCCTGCGCATGGGTGATATATAGTTATTCTAATTGCTCTATGTATAAGCACGAACGGCACCGAGCTGTGCGTATTGCCGCAGCACGGCTTCAGAGCGCAGGGCGAGTTGAACGCATACAAATTCTTTCATTGTAGCAACTGAAGGTTTAAGAGCCCGTAATAAATCTCGTTTTCTCTTCCATGCTTAATTAATTACATTTGCTTGTGGACCCTGAATGTTTTCCATATGCAAAATAGGCCCGGAATCGGCCTAATATTACGGCAGGCCTCCTTAAATGCAAGATGCAGTGCGCAATGGGGCGTTTCATCTGGCTAAAAAATCTTTGTCTTTCAGAGAGGTACTAGCAAATGAAATGTATACTTAAAAGTAGTCGGACGGGTAAGTGGTGGCAGAACTGTAGCCGAGTGCATCGTAGGTGCTAAGGCAGCAAATGCAACGGTCACATAAATGAAAAAACTTTTTTCTTCGTATTTTCACCTTACGCTCACTGCCAAACTAAAATAAAAAAGAAACGGAATGAACCTTTTTCACCTGATCGCTATTGGTAGTGATAATAGTTATTGGGAATCAAGAGTGAGGGCCCGAAATAGAGGGCCGTTATCAATAAGCTAATAAGGACAGTATAATAGTCGCAGTACCGATGCACTTTAAACCTTTGAACGTAGCGTGCTGTAAAAAAGATGGTAGTGTTTAGCTCAGCTAAACCGAGTAGGCGTGTGATAGCAGGCGTTTGGCTTGGTTGGCTCATGATTTTGCTTTGCAGGGTCGTCGACAATTCTAGCGTCGATATGAGACTAAGGTAAGCTCTGATAGTGGTTAAGCTGATTAGAATCTGTTTGCTCCGCAGATGAAAGTTGACGAACAAGACGATCTGCAATGCACAGCGAGAGAGTATGTCATGCCCTCTCTGACAGCGAATGGCTTTCAATAATTTTGCCTACAGCATTGTGAACGCCAATGTATAGTATAGCCTTTCAGTTCCTGCGTTGGCCGGTTGACCGGAATACCAACCGCTCTTCCTGTGTTTTCCCCGTCAGTTGTGCGCGCTTTTTTCAAATATGAACTTTAGCCAGCTCGCCCAACTATCGGTGTTGCTCTTATATACACTTTGCGTATTATGATGCACAACTTGTTCTTCTCACTTTTATTCCAATTAAGATAAGGGGCTGTGTAAGCAATCCTGCTCACAATAAAAGCCTGTATTAACTTTAAGGTTTCTTCTTGTTCAAGTTCATGCTAGTGGTTTGATAGTCTGCTAATCATTCTATCCAGTTGCTCGGTTGTTGCATACAATTACCTAATCAATTCCGCTTCATTGCTCTTGCTTTTATAACAGACCTAACGTTTTCGCGAGCGGTACCTCTTGAATTTGGCCTCCCCCCCCCCCCCCCCCCCATATACTATAACAGGCTCAGATTCTCTTTCCTGCATAAATATTACTGACTCCGATTTGTTGGGTGCACATTGGAGTCCACAACTATTAGCATATGTTGCACGGTACCCACCGCATATGGTACTCTTTCCTGTATGCTCACAGTTCACCCTCCGGAGGACCAAATCGTGTGTCGTCAGCATACAACGCGTGAATGACACGCTGTATGCTGTCCAGTTCACTAGATCTAATAGATAATTGTTACAGAGCAAAGGGGACAGCACTGCTCTCTGAGGTGTACC